>NC_045548.1:60763532-61056032 GCF_009769535.1 Thamnophis elegans | reverse complement strand
GACCTCTAAGGCCCCTTCCAACTCTGTTATTCTATTCTAAGAATCAAAATCAGTCATTTTTGTTACATCTCATAAATGGAAGAAATGTCCATGCTAGAAAATTGATTGAGTATAAATTGTTTCTTGCCTGTTTTTACAATATTGTTTTATAGTTTCTGTGTGGGTTACTGTATTATACACTATGATATATGATACAGTAATGAGGATCATTTAGACTAGATGGAGGGGATAACAACATTTGCCAGGTGAAGATTGAGGGCTATTTCAGTATAAACACAAAATAAATTACATCTATCAAAACTAATACCAAGGAATGAAATTCTCTCTCAGATGTTAAAAGTTTCCAAAGTTTCATTTTGATTCTAAAATACTTTGTAAGTACTTTCCAACTTCATTGAAACCATCTATCTTTTGGGGAGAAAACAGCAAGATGATATTTTTTCTTCCTCTTACATCCATAACTCTTTCATGGATTATTTGCTTTTACCTTTATTCATTTTTTTGTAGCTGGGTTCTGGGTTTATTCCTCTTTGCCAGTTTTAAAGCTCAGATAGATTTCTGTAATGATTTTCACCTTCCAACATGGTTATGTTAATTTAAATTAGATTGCCTTGCATTATAACTTTGTTATAGCTTATAACTTTGTTTAATTTATCTAAATTCTCCTCCTCCTCCTCCTCCTCCTTCTTCTCCTCCACCTTCTCCAAGGTGGCGCAGTGGTTAAATGCAGCACTGCAGGCTACTGCTAGATCAGCAGGTCAGCGGTTCAAATCTCACCGGCTCAGGGTTGACTCAGCCTTCCATCCTTCCGAGGTGGGTAAAATGAGGACCCAGATTGTTGGGGGCAATATGCTGACTCTCTGTAAAACCGCTTAGAGAGGCCTGAAAGGCCTATGAAGCGGTATATAAGTCTACTGCTATATTGCTATTGCTATATTCTTCTTCTTCTCCTCATTTAATAAAACAGTTGGTGTAGTGGTGGTAGGAGGAATTTGTTTGGGATAGCCATGTCTGTTAGCTATCAATGGGGATTCTCTGTCTTCTACAATCTATATCCAGTCTACAACACAGTCCTTTCAACAGTTCTAAGAAGGCTCCACACCCATTTGTGCTGTTCAAGCAATCCTGAGGACACAGATAAACCTCCAAGTGCTTCAATGACCTGCTAAAAGAATGCAAATGACCAGCTGTCTGCAAGGAATATAAATCCTTCCATTCCCCACCATCCAGTCAGAGAAACAAAATGTGTTCAATGAAGAACAACAAAGTCCAGTTGCCTCTTTAAAATAAAAACAACTTTGGGACACCCATGTTTATTAGAGAATTATAATTAAAACTGAATTCAAATGACTTATTCTGGAAATGTAAATTCTGATAACAGCCAAGGAAGAAAGCTAGCTTCGTACCCTTTAATAATAACCTTGTTAAAGGTTATCAAGAGGTAGGAAATCAGGGCTGAACTGATCTCACACTATGACTTCTTCAGTACCCAATGCATGTTTTGTGGCAGTGATGGGACTGATATGTTTGGTGAAGCAATCTGAAACCTCTGCGTATACCTGTTTCATTTTCTAGTCATGATCCATTCATGATCTCTTTGGTCAATTCAGAACAACTCTAAATGTCATGTAATTCTTTAAATGAGCAGTATGGTGGCCTAGTGGTGAAGACGTTCACCTTTCACTCAGAAGGTTAAGAGTTCAATCCTAGGTAGCAGCAGATGTTTCTTTCTCTTAGGATGCAAAGAAAAATTATCTGCTGTGAACTCCACGTGGTGTCAGGAAGGGCATCTGGCTAGTTCCCTTCAGTCTCCCTGACTCTACCCCAAATCAAGTCATAAAAAGGAGGTGTTTTTTATTTGTTTCTTTAAATATTTGTTCCCGAGTTTTGTATGCCATTCTTCAAACTCAGGATTTTCCCATAATAGTGAGTTTCAGATCAGTATCCAGAATGTTCAGTTAAATTCTACATTTATATTAATCCCCTTTAACAGCTTTGTGGAATTTGAGCATTTGAAATTGAAATAATATATTTCAAGGATATAGCTTTATTATTAGGACGGTTGCATTTTATAAAAGTTTCGTAAAAGTTTACAGCAATCAACAGTTTATATTGTGGAAATATGTTCTTTGTTTTTCACAATATAATGTACTTACTTATACTATATTTAAATATCTTGATATGTAGCTATGAATTAAGAGAATTCACAGATGGCTATTCTGTGAGTTATATATCATTTTGGAGGTAGAAAATTCACCAGAAACAGTTTTTCAAGATAACCTACTCATTCAAAAGGTTTGTCATGAATTCCTAAATTCTGAAAGTTTAAAGTTTTTAAGGTAAGAGTAAAATATAAATAAAGTTAGAAGCCTGATTCTATGAATCCTCTAGAAGAGCATTTCGTATTTGGAACAATTGGAATACTTTTGTTTGAAGATTATCACATAAAATTCATTCATTTGTTCATTTGCTCATTCATTCATTTGTTCATTTGTTCCAGTTACAACTGAGAGGCTGAGTTATTTAAAAGTGATACAATTGAAAATTATTTGTTTATTTATAAAATTTATTTGCTGCCCATCTTGTATCTAACGACTCTGGACACCTTACAACATAAAAATAGAGAAAAACATTAAAATTGTCAATTGTAAACATATACCAGGTGAAAATCCTATAGATTATTTGAAGGAGTTTGATTTTGGTGTATATCTATGTGCATTCCTGCAGATCCAGGCTCACATAACCAACTAGCCTCTTTGTTAATCTGCTTAAAGATGCACTTCTGTTGCTTTTGAGATGACATTCCATGCCCATCAGTTAAACTCAGTTTCCCCTTTTGATAGTATTCTCACCTTGCCTGGACAAATCTAATATTGTTTCTGATCTCCCCCACCTACACCAGTGTTCAAGGCAGGAGCCAAAGCTGAGGAGAGTAGAGTGAAGGGGGAAATATGGAGGGGTGATTGAATGTTACTCTACTCTCAATAGGCAAAGAACTCCGGGTGACTGATGAGAAAATCAGAATGAATTATGTTTCTCCCATACCTTCTTTTTTTAAAGAGCTTTGCCCTAGCAAAGTGTTAGACTTCTTGACCTATTTGAAGCCGGCACTTTTCCAACAGAGTTGGAAGTAAGACTATAGGGATTTTCATAGGTCCTATGAAAACAGAGACTTTCATTGGTGAATACATTATACATAGTTACCATGCTGAAGGTATTATATCCAGGACTGCATTGCTCCAAAATTGCTATCTCAGTTGTATTATAATTGTCCTGGTTTTGAAAGCAGCAGAGAGAAAAAATTACTAAGATAACATAACTCTTTGCTCCAAACTTGATATAAATGGCCTACCCTTCAAGTCAATAACTTTCAAGGTACCATTTTTGCAGCTGGTCCAACCATTACACAAGGCAGGAATCTAATATAAAGTACTCTTGCCACATGCATATTTAGCTTCTACTCACTAATACTATGGGTAATAAATTTCTTTGTCAAACTTCTGTAACTACTTTCCCCCCCTATAAAATTCAATTGGAATCTATTTTCCTGTGACATATATGCATTATTTTGTATCTTATCCTCTCAAATGCAAAACAAATTGTGATTCTTTTAAGTTGCATCCCTTCTTGTTCTTAAAAAGTGTTGTGATGTTTCTATTTGGTTCCTAGTTTTTTCAATCTCTGCATAGAGTTTAATTTCTAGTTTTCTGATTATTTTCTTTGATATTTACTGAATCTGTTCCAACACTTTTGCAGTGCCCAGAAGTAGAACCAATAAATGAGATGGAAACTGACCAAAACAAAATAAAATGGGAATATTTTTTTTTTCATTTTGGAAAAGAGAATAGACATTTCTTTTATTAATTGGCTTTCCTTCCAAGTTACTTTTAGAAAACTAGATAACTTCAGTAATTTTAGGAAGTTTTGCTCTCCTTATAACCTAATTTCCCACAATTAAAACTTTTCATCTTTTCACCACCATTGCATTTCTGTATTGTAGGAACATTATATCCCAACCTATTGTAATTCTTAATTAACCTTTGTCAGAAGCTGGGTCTCTGGTGTGAAAGATTAAATAAAAATGAGATCCAGATGGCTGTGAGAAAAAAATAAATATTTATTCCTAAAATCAAAACAGTTTGCATTTAGGGGCAGGCTGCAGAGAAATGGGGTACAGCAGCAGTTTTTTTAAAAGGGGAGCTTGTCCGTGATGTCATGTGCTGATTCTAGAGTGGCACTTGAGGGACACTTGTGTAGGTATATTCATTCTGGTGAATATGCAGTTCCTCTGGGAAACATAATTTAATTAACTCTGTGTTTGATATGTGGATTAGGTCTGGGTAACTTATTTGGGGGTTTGAAGAAGTTTGAGAAACATTTTTTCCCCTGTTTGCTTTTCCCCATCAATTATCTAGTGGAGACACCGTGGTGGATTCTGTTAATATTTTAAGGGAATATGGAAACTGTATAAAGAGTAAAATATATTTTAATATAAAACTTATCACACCTTGTTGCGTGTTTCACATATTTTTCTTCTGCTCTTCTTTTTATCTGTTTAACCTAAAGTATTCTAATCAGGTTCATTTGGAATATTAAGCAGTCTCAAATAATAATAATAATAATAATAATCACACTGAAATTAATTAAATTTCCAACAGTGTAATAAAAATTATATATTACGATATTGAAATGAAAAATATATATCTATATATACGTTTTCTTTCTAGGCAAATTTATTTTTTCTTAGTCTTTGCTCACAGCTGGCCTTTACTAATCAAAATTAGAACAGGAAGTGTTCCAAATCTTGTTCTGCACAATTTCATAGGATACCCGTCGGTTTCTAATTATTTTTCCTCCCAAAATATATCTGTAACAACTTATTTCTCATTCTCATACTACTTTTCAATCTCTTTTATCCTACTGAACTGAAAAAAAAAAGACTGCACATGTACCTATTCTATTATGGTTTTGTATATCGGTGTAAATTTAGTGTATATGTGGCCAGAAGTTGAAAAAATATACAGTAATTCATTCAACTTTTCCTTTCCTTGTTTTTTTTATTTTTTTTTATTTATTTTTTTGAAACCTTTTAGTGGTTTTTGGCCAGTTTGTATTTTTCCAGACATCTCTCCATGATGTGGTTGAAGTATATGACGGACCAACTCAGCAATCATCCTTATTATCTTCACTATCAGGATCACATTCAGGTATCTCATAATAGAACTGTTCTAAATATGTTATACATTGAAATGACTTTTACTCTGGATAGTTCTGCTGAGCATAATTGGTTTTGAACGTAGAAGAACAATCAAGAATGCATAAATTAAAAGATTAAATTGATGCTATTATGAGCTTATAGGAAATCAGTTGAAAGAAGAAGAAACAATGTGATGTGTGCCTTAGATTATCAGTAATTATTCCGTAGAAGTTTTTTGGGGGGGGAATCTATATTTTTATACAGTGAGGAAATGATTATTTGGGAATAATTAGGGAAATAAGGTGGCATCCAGTGTGAGTTTCTAATGTTTTTCTTTATTTCCCAGGCTTCAAACAAGTTTTTGTTACTAGTCTAACAAATAAAAGAGCAGTGGTCATTAATATTCATCTATTTCTTAAGATTTAAAAAGAGCTACAGCACAATAAATAGTTGCATTACAGTGATTCCACTTGTCTGTAATCTAAAATCCAATTTCCCATCAAAGGTAATAATTTTAACATAATTAATCAGAGGCAAATTCCATCTTATTTTTAATTAATTGCAGATAACAGGCAGTTCTTGTTGGAACTGCATCATGCAAGAAAATAAATGTATTCCTTCCATCATCTAACATGAGATAAATTCAACAAGCATCCATCTCTTCTTCCACTAGAAGTATCCTCAAAGCTGTAGTTAATTAAAAGAATGCTGGAGATGTGCCTATAGGCTATGCATTCAGAAAATAGCATATGTAGTTTACACCTCAGTGATGCATATTAATGACAGGATTATGACATACAAAGTTTTAAATTGAAAGATAGTTGACATGAACTGACACCACTATTTACAGAAAGAAAATATATTATGGAATTTCATCTGAATTTTTAAAAAAGACTTCCCTGCCACTACACATTAATTCTATTGTAAATGTCATAATCCAGACCAATTTTACATTGTGCTAGTGCCAAGATGTTGGGAAACTATTAGCCAGACAAGTAGTAGGGATCAAGTGGGAAATTAGCCTTGAATCATTGTGCAGCCACAAGAGTACTAGGACTGATGCCTCCCCAATCACTTAATATAGTCTAAATAACATTCTCATTATCTCTTTCTTTATAAGTGAAGGGAAGCAGTGTGGGGAAACTCATATATTATAGGCAGAATATAATCAAGTAGTAAGCTTGAACCCTTCGTATGTGGATCTGGTTGCTTTGGCCTGACATACGCTGCCTTCAGTATTGATGAAAACTCTAAGCAAACTGACATTCAATAAAGTGAATAGCTGTTCTTAGAGTGCCATTTGTATTTCATGAAAGAAAGTTAGCTGCTATGTATTCTCTTATAGTATATTATATTGAGCCATGGTGGTGTAGTGGTTAGAGTGCGGTACTGCAGGCTACTTCTGCTGACTGCTAGCAGACTCCAATTTTGCAGTTAAAATCTCACCAGGCTCAAGGTTGACTCAGCCTTCCATCCTTATAAGGGTTGGTAAAATGAGGAGCCAGATTGTTGGGGGCAATATGCTGACTCTGTAAATCGCTTTGAGAAGGCTGTAAAGCACTGTAAACAGCATATAAATCTAAGTAATATTGCTATTTCTTGAAGCGCTCCTCTGGAGAAAAATCATCTTTATATTCCTTCTTCCAGAGCTATGCCACTGGAATTATTATTATTATTTTAAAAAAAGAAAGTCCTTTCATTCACAGAGAAACTGATATAGATAGTACCCTAAATTGTTACTAGCATTTATTTGATAATGTTTCATGCAAACAGATTTCAAAACACCATAATAATCACTGATTATTTCACATATTTCATCTGGAACAGCATATTATTTATTTATTGTTCCTTTGCATTTAAATTTAGCATGTATAGATTTTATGTATTCCTTGAGATACTCACATTTATGTGTTAAATTTAATATGATCCAAGGAACATTTAGTAGCTTTGAAATTCTTGAAGAATTTAATTTCAGTGAGACCTGGAAATATTTAATAAAAGCAAAATTGGATTATTTTTCATGAAGTATTCTTTACAGAACTGTCATTTCTCAAAAAAACACCATCTCTACCATAAATGAGTATGATGAATTTTATAGATAGATTTGTCAGACTGTATAAAGAGTTCTACTGAAACAGATTATAGGGTCCATATTTTGTTATGAACAGTTGATATCAAATTATTTCTTGAAATAATGTAAGAAAAGCTTGTACTGCTGATATATTCCAGAATATAATGCAGAAGTATTTGGGGATGATTATTTAGAATATATTAAAAAGGAATTACGCATCTTCTGAACATTTTCCTGAAGTTGTTAGGGGTCAAACCTCTAAATAGGTAATTGCAGTATATCATTGTAGCCAAATAGCTAAGTTTACATTTAGTAAAACTCACTCCTAGAGTATCAATTTAAAAGATTTAAACAAAGTTATAAAGAAATATAAAATCTTAGAACACTCTCCTTGGTATCAGCATAAGAGAAAAGATCCTTTCCATTGATGAGATAGATGCTGATCTTTTTCTGCTGATTCTTAATTTTGATAATTAATAGTAGGAAGATTTTTAAAAGAAGAAATATTGTTCATTTCCCTTTTTTTAAAGAATGGTAGTTAGAGGTGATTCTATTTATACACTCGGTATAAGTTCTGCTTCTTCAAACTTCGAATTTGTAGGATTCTGCAAATTAAAATTTACTTCTATAGAGATAGTAATCATGTTGTCCAATGTTTCCGAATCTCAGAAATTTTGAAACATATGAACTTCAGTTCCCATAATTTCTCAGCAAACGTGCAAGCTGAAGAATTCTGAGAGATGGAGTCCATACATCATAAAGTTACTGAGGTTGAAAAACACTAATTTAAATTAAGCATTTGAATTAAAATTAAATCAAACCAAATCCCAAAAGATTATTTCTTTTCCGTTCATCTCTTTAAAATATAAAGTTATAGCCATTCTTACTGAACAGTCTGTCTCATTATTACTGATAGATCTTACAGATCACGAAATAAATGTAAAATTCCAAACAAAACATTATTCATGAACATCATTTTCATGTATCTTCTGGTTTCCCGCTATCTATCTCTTTATTTGTGCCAGTTTATTTATTTAAGAGATCTATATTGCTGCCTATTCGTGAATGGTGACTCAAGGCGGTTTACAAAAATATAAAAACACCATATAAAAACAATAAAAGAGAGAATCATAAATAATAAAATAATCCCCACCCTATTCCGGTGACATCATATGAGCCATTTAATGGGCTCCATCTCCTCTGTATTCCCCAGGCTTGCTCGCAGAACCAGGTTTTCATTGTCTTACAGAAGAGTGTTTGAGTGGGGGCTGTTCTAATATCTGGGGGGAATGATGTTCCAGTTTGCTTTCAAATAGTGTAGTCAGGGGTGATATTTACTTACCTTCCTTACCGGTTCAGAAATGTATGTGTGCAACAACCTCCGTGCATATGCTAAGCCTTCTGCACATGTTATTTTGGCTTAAAAAGTGCCTAAAGGGGATGCCATAGAGCTGGGGAGGTAGGTCAGGCCACCAGCAATTTCCAGTACCTGTTTGGGTGAACTGGTCCAAACCAGCAGAATACCACCTCTGAGTGTAGTAGACAATGAAATAATAAACAAAGGCCATTAGTTATTATAGACTTATTGCAAAAAAAAAGCCCTTAATTTTATACAAGATACTTACTGGAGAATAAGAATATTTGAAATATTCAGCAAATGATTTTGTCTGTCAATGATTTTGACAGAAAATTGTTTCTGAGGTGCAGTGTTTGTTTTTTTGAGTAGGAGAATCCCTTCCACTGAGCTCAAGAAACCAGATAACTGTCCGATTTACTTCAGTCGGGCCTATTACAGCCAAAGGATTTCACTTCGTTTATCAAGGTATGACACATAAATACCTCCAACATGTTTCAATTAATTGGATTTGCTAATGTCTTACCTTTTAGTGATATTTCAGTTTGTGGGTTTTTATTTACAAAAAATAAAAAAATAAACCACCGTATTACCATTATATTACTATGTCTGATTATTTTGAATGTTTCCATTATTAACATTCTGAAGAAGATATAACAATATATAAACGATAGAAAATCTAATGGTCAGTCCTGGAATGCAATATTGAATGTTGTAGTATGTATTTAAGAAGATCTAATGCAAAGTCTCTTTGTGTTAACCTGATCCTCAAAGTTCAACCTAAAGTCTTTTTGTTATTAACCAGGAAATTTGCCAAGTTAGTAGGAATGCTGCAAAAAAAGAGTGTGACTTTCTCTCTCTCTTTCTCCTTCCTTCCTTCCTTTCCTCCATCCCTTCCTTCTCTTCCCCTCCCTTTGTTCTTTCTTTCATTCCCTTCCTTTCCTTGCTTCCTCCCTCCCTCTCTCCCTTCCTTCCTCCTCCGTCCCTCCCTCCCTTCCTTCTTTTCCTTCCTCTTTTTTGCATTTTTCTGCAATGCTTTCATAATTTAAAAAGGGTTGAAATCTAAAGGGGAAATGTGATGACCAGACCTTTTTGCTATTTCATTTCTAATCTTATCTATTAATATTCAGTCTAACCTTTTGCTCAGATACGTATTTCTATATCTGAATACAGAGAGTCATATTACAGAACTAACTTTGTTATTAAAACATGTTCTTTGAATTTACAAGGCAATCCTATTCATGAAGAAAAAAATGGGGGTAATCCAGTGTATATAAAGAATGGAGCTTTCCATTGTTTCTCTTTTTGTAAATGGATCAGACACTTTAAAATTAATTGCATGTCAACATTTGCTACTATAATTTAGCCTTTATAAATCTGGGTATCAATATGACAACAAGAGCAGACATTCATAAAAATGTAGTTAATCAATTTAAATATCTACCCGTCACAGAAATAAGAATTTTGCTTTGTATATTAATTCAATGAAGCAGTACTTTTCATATTATTTTGCGAAAAGCTTGATACAATTGTTCTGTTATATAATGGGAATGGAGGTTTTTGTTGCATTTCTAGACATTTGAGCCTCTTATTTGAAACTGTGATAAATATATTTAGGATTATCTCATTTTCTGTCATGAAGCAGTATGTATTATCTCTACTGTGTTTCCAGCGGTTCCAAGAACAAGTTCAACCCAGTGCAGTTCGGTGCCTGAACCACGATTTGGAAAAAGAATTGGAAATGAATTTGCTGTTGGTTCGTTGGTTCTTTTTGAGTGTAATCCAGGCTATATACTGTATGGGTCAATAGCAATTAGATGCGACACAGTGCCCAATGCATTGGCACAGTGGAACGATACGCTTCCTACATGTGTGGGTGAGTAGCCAAAATGTGATTATTTGCAGGGGGAGGTTTCTATTTTTTTTTTACAGTATGGGATGTAGGATTTATTCTACTATTTTTATGCTTCAAGATCAAATGACCAGTTCATTTGAACCTGTTATAAACCCTATAGCATGCATGCCCAAAGTGGCACATGAAGCCATGTCGCCTGACACATGTTCCGTTGCCGGTTCCTCTTCCAGGTTTCTGGCGTGCATGCATGTTCAACAATCAGCTGGCCTTCGTGTGTGTGGCAGTGCTGGAAACTGGAAGAGCTGGTCTTCCATTTTCCAGCATGGGCATGTGTGCTGGCCAACTGATCATCAAGTATATGAGTGCCAGTAACCGGAAGACTAGCTGGCCACTGCACATGCGCGCACCGGAAATGGAAGTATATTTTCCCGCACATGCATGCTCCCTGGGCAGCTCCTCTTCCAGGTTGCATCCCAGATGAGCGTGCACACTCTCTTTTCATCACTCAGTGCTGAAAAGGTTCAACATCACTGCCCTATAGCATTGTAACACAATGCTCTCTTGCTTTTATGATTTTTAAAATTGCCATAACTAAGAGAGAAAACACATACCTCAAAATTGAAAGGAACCAGCGTTTTTTTCCAGTTGTTGAAGAATCTGATTCATCCATGAACATATGTGCATTTTGTTTGTTTGTTTGTTTATTCTTATGCTTCTTCAATTGCACTTGACCCTAAGCAGAATACACAGCAGCTCGACTGATTAAACTGATTAAAATAAACCAATATAACTGGTCAACTGATTAAAATAGACTAGTTAAAAAAATACAGCAGTAGCATACTGGGGAGGGGGAGGGCAGGTTGGAACAACACATGTGTTTGTCACGGCCTTATTTATTTTATTTATATGGTCACCAATTTCAGAATAAGTAACGGCATAGCATACAGTAAAAATATAATAACAGTAAGCATTTCAAATCTGTTTCAGTAAAAAGGGTGATTAGAATGTTGTGGAAAATCTATTTTCTTACTAGATTTTGAAAATACATGATTCTGTTACTATAGACAAATCCTACTGACTGCTTTAAAAAAGTAATTTGAAAGGTTTCCAGACTCAGTTTATAATGTTGTATTTAATCATTATATTCCTTCAAAGATGATACCTCCAGAATTTGCTCAAATTATTGTCTAGTGCTATGTTTCTCATAAGTATAATCTTTATTGTCATTGTACTTAAACACAACGAAATTGAAATCTTGATGATTTGAAGTTATGTGAACTTCAATCCTCAGAATTCCCCAATTAGCATGCCTGCTGTAGAATTTGGGTTGTTCAGGAAGTCTGTGTATTTTAAAATGGCTAAGGGTCAGAAATATTAGTCTAGTCCAGAGGTGCAATTCTGGAGAACCGGTAGTGGAAATTTTGAGTAGTTTGGAGAACCGGTAAATATCACCTCTGACTAGCTCCACCCCCATCTATTATCTGCCTCTTGAGTCCCAGCTGATTGGGAGAGAATGAGGATTTTGCAGTAATCTTCAACTGGAGTAGGGAGGGAATGGAAATTTTACAGTATCTTTCCCCTGCTACGCCCACCGAGCCAGACCCACCAAGCCATGTCTGCCAAGCCCACAGAATCAGTAGGGAAAAAAATTGAATTCCACCAATGGTCTAGTCCCAATGCTTAGTATATTGGATTAAAAGTCAGTGGGTCTTTTTTTTTTTCCTAACCAAGACAGACTCCAAAAATGGGGATATTGTAGTATCAATGCTATGAGAGGTGGCATTACTGAATTACTACTAACTAGGAATTTGGGCTATATTTTAGGACCTACACTCATCCCTCTGTGTTGACAATTATCCATAACCCAAAATCAACAGTGGCATCGGAATCACAAAGAGTATTACACATGCTTACCATAAGCACCACAAGTTAAGTGATGCAGTGGAAGATGATTAGATCAAACATTGTGTTAATGAGTAATTGGTAGAACTAGGATTCAGGAATACATGTTCTTGTCTATCCTTTAGGGAGATGGTTATATATCATTGGGGATTTTTTAGCTCATAGATTGCACTGGGGCACTATTTTGTCTAAAGCTACTGTGTAGGTGGGTTTGCAGATCATTAAAGGGAATGCATGAAAATGTTACACATGATGTAGCCATCATGAGGGGTCTCTGTTGCCAGAAGATTCCCAGATCTGTTGGAAAAAATGTTTTAATTGATTTTTGGAAGATCACAAGGGTTGGGGCTAATTTGACAGGATGATATTCCAAAGAGTGGATGCCATGGAAGTTTAGGCTCATCTCCTAAGCCCTATCAGTTGGAATTCCTTAGCAGACAAGACCCACAACCTACTGTATTTTTCAGAGTATAAGACGCTCCAAAGTATAAGACACACCTAGCTTTTTGGGAGGAAAACAAGGGGGAAAAAATCCATCTTGGCTTCCCAGCAATTTGCCTCCTTGCAACAAACAGCAAATAGTACAGACGATATACACTGTTTGTGGTGTTACATTTCAGACTATACTTGTACAGATGTTGTTAAAATTGATGTGGTTTTCTGGAAATATAGTTCTTCTCTGCTATTTAAAAGAAGATATAATAGTACTGGGCCTCTTCAGATCAAACACTTATTTTAAAAAGCTTCTTCATTTTGCTAAGTTGTCTAGAGCAATAATTAAGCAGTCTTTAAAATCTAATAATTTGAACATTCTATAGGCATTTATTGTTATTGACTTACCCCTTGCAGCAAACAGCCTGATTAGCACATATACACACACAGAATCTGCTTCTGCCTCCCAGTAATTTGCAGCAAACAGCAAGTTTTCCTTTCAATTTCAACTGATCATCAGCTGTTTCAGGATGCAGGAATTGCCATAGTATATTGCCGCCTCTGCAAGCCCCATTTTCCCCGTTTGCTGCAAGGAGGTATATTGCTGGGAGCAGAGGCCAAAAGGTGGGGGGCGGTGGGTGGGTGAGGATACATTCAGTGTATAAGATGCACCCAAATTTTCACCCTCTTTGGGGGGGGAAGGTGTGTCTTATACTCCGAAAAATACAGTAATTTTCCTGCTGGACCTACTGGGACAAATAGATATAATCAGAGATAGGTGGTCTCTCAGATAACCATGTAGGACTTTAAAGGTTAAAATCCTTGATTTGGACCCAGAAGCAAACTGGTAATCAATGCAACTGATGGAGCAGAGGTCTAATGTGTGTCCTTTAATTGTTTTACCACATGTTTACCAATGTTAGAGTAACTGTTGTTATAGAAAAGCTTCTTTACAGAATGAATTAAATATTAAAAATTATTTTATTGTGGTAGTTTTACAAGCCCAAAATATTATTCATACATGCACACTGCTCTTCTAACACAAGCATGCAGTTAGACCAGTGGTGGGATTCAGCCAGTCCGCACCTATTCGGGAGAACCGGTTGTTAACTTTCCAAGCAGTTCGGAGAACCGGTTGTTGGAAGAAATCTCCTTTTGTTTTTCTCCACTTTACAAGGCTTATCCTGAAGGAAGGCAGGAAAGAGACATCCTGGTGTTGTTTCTAAACTCATCTTTATTGCCCTGCTTACAGAAACTGCCTCTTGGTTTACCCTTATTGCATTGTGTTTTTTTTTTTTTAATAAATGTTTTTTAATTTTAGTTTAAAACAGGTACACATCTTTCTTTACATCTGTAGAAAATGTATCAATCAATTACAGATAAGTTTTGGTACATCTCCTCCACAGTCAACCAACATAACTCATATTAACTAAAGCATTATTATATATCCATTTTCATTTAACTGTAATTATTATTTAGAAATATTGATAAAAGTAATAATCTTGAACAATCCCTGCCCACACCGGTGGGAGAGGAAAAAATCAAAAAAAAAAAAGGACAAATAAAAAATTGAAATTGAAATAAAAAAATAAAAAATAAAAATAATACAAAAAAAGACAAAAACGACAAGAGACAAGGCAGGAAAACAAAACAAAACACAGGTGTCTATCATGAAAAAAAAAAGTATATCAACTGGTTACAACATGCTTTGGTGCTTCTCTTCCATTAACTCATATTAATTCAAATATCTTAACTCGAATATTTACCATATCAACATCATTATACCTCCAGTTTTAATTACCTATGGTTATTTAAACATCCTTCATCCTTAGCTATGCATTACATAATTAATCCATAACACATGCTGACAATTCATTTACTTATTTGTAAAATCCTCTATTATCATCAAATCCCCATATCCTATTTTAGCTGGACATCCATAATATTTAATTATATCATATATCATAACATTTTCCCAGTATTGATTAACATTTGATTGTATGTATTTTATTTAGTTTTTTAATAGTGATAATTATTGTAGTTAATACTCTTTATGTATAATCTTCCAATTGTTAGTTATCATATCAACTCCACATTATATACATTACTATCAATATCAATTATTATTCAACTATATCTGTTACAAGAAAAAGCAATTAGGTTTAACTAGTTTTCAATTGTATTCTTCAATCTATCAGCCAGTTCCAAATTATATATATTACTATCCATATCAGTCATTATTCAGCTATATCTATTACACATTAAGGTAATCAGATTTAGCTAGATTTTAAATTACGTTCTTCCATCTATCAGCCAGTGTCTCTCCAATAGCAAGATCTTCTCCAGCCAATTGCCACGCGTTGGATAAATTTACCAAGTGTTTTCATAAGCAAATCCAGACAAAGATATTTTGGCACCTTTGGACTCTGAATGTCAGTGATGAAATAATAATGTTGTCCTGGGCTTGTAAAATTTTCCAAATTAACTTTAATTCTCAAGGGTGGATTTTCCATTCCTCCTGCACTCTGTCTTTTTAAATGAGTCTTCTTTATAGCTCCCCCCTCTCCTTTCTTCCTCTGAGATAGACCAGACACCATTTCTCACATTTTCCGTTTGTATTTCAGGAGCATTTAAACATTCAACGATCTCAGTTTTTACTTCATATTTTAAAATCAGATGATCCAATTTTCTTTCCAGCCTTTGATAAGAGTCAAAGAGTCCTCTGCATGCGGAAAAAAGAATCTGAAATGAAATCTTAGAGGTATTTTGGGACGCCATGATGTGTCGCAGTTAAAAATTGCAAGCTCTTTTTTTTTCCACAGACTTCTTGGTCTCTTACAGGCTGTGCAATCTTATCTGATCGTAAACAAAGCCAAGTAATAAAGTAATAAAAGTGTCGAATCGTGACGGGCTAATTAGTAGAAAATAAATTTTACGATCCACTTAGGGAGATTCAGAGGGGGGAGGATGTCGAGGAGTTTCTTGAAGCATTTAAGAAGTAAAGTAACCACCAGCCATAAATCCATTAAAAAAAGCCAATTCGCCGCTAAATTTTCCTGTTCTTTGGTTTCAGTTATCTTAAGTTTTTAACGCGAACAGTCTCTCTTGGATGATAAAATCAGCTTACCAGATGACATCACTTCTACCATTCTTAGGGGCAACCTGCAGTTTCAGTTAGCACGCAGCTAATCCAAAAAGGAATTGGCACGAGGAGTTAATACCCCCCCCCAGAGACTTGCGGGTGTCTCTGAGGTCCTGGGTCTCTCCTCACCTTCACTGTCGTCTACGGGACAGCTAGAGTTCAAAGAACCCATCCAAAAATCCTTCGGTATAGAGGAATTTCAGGAGTAGCCTGAAACTCCATCTTCTCACTGCTAAGCCCCGCCTTCTTCCACCCTTATTGCATTGTAACAGCTAAGGCAAAGCATCCATCAATTTGAGTGACATTGAGTTAGCCATGCCCTCTGTTACATGACCACCGATCCACGCCTACCCAGCTGGTCATTAGGGCAGAGAACCGGTTGTTAAATTATTTGAATCCCATCACTGAGTTAGACAATGAGTTTAGCAATTGAAATGCTATACACGGTCATGGCTTACTGGCAAATACCTCAGTGTTTCCTTACAGGTATCAATTATCAGTCATTGTGTCTGCTCTTGATTTTACTAGTAATTATTTAAACTGTTTAAGTGACACTGACCTTTAGTTTATTCATGTAGTCCTTGACAGATTTTATCAGTTATGTGCACTACAAAATGTAACTCCTGTATTCATTACTCAGATAAGTTTCCTTCTTCTGCATATTCTTCAAGTTCTCATATTTGTATCTAATGAAATGAGCCACAGGACTTAATAATGCTCTTCTGCCAGAATGATATATTGGCTACTAATAGTGCTGATAAAACTTCTCATCAATCATTTTTTCAAGCTATTAAAACTCTAGCAGAATGTCTGTATTTAGATGACAGGCTAATGTGATTATATTAGAATGTCTAGTGGCTTGACCGAAAGTATCATTCATGTTTAGCATTAAATATCAATGCAAGACCCAACTGCATTCTTTCTATTTAGGTCTAATATTACTGTCACTGGGATAGATATCTGTGCTGGATGCAAATCATATTTATGTTATATGCAAGGAATATATATGGATATTGTTGTTTTGAAAAAGTCTGAAGGGTAATTTAGCTGTATTAATATCACTGATAAAATTTAAAGGCCTCAGAGTTATGTAATTCAAGCCCTACATATCATACAGCAGTTCTTCAGCATCACATTATATAGAATACACTACACAACAGTGTTCCCAAGTTCAGTTTCTGGGTAATTGTTTTTAAAGTTTCCAAGGGTTTACTAAGATCTTGCTCTTAATTCCCATTCAATTATTATGTATTATTGCATATTTAATTTTTGGCGAGACTTCAGGATGAAATGGAAGATCTTCTGCAATATTATCTCCAAAGGAAGAATTTCCCACCCAAATAAATATTTATGGTAACAGCATTACATCTTGATAACCTCACTCTTTACTGACTGAGGTTTATGGCCCAGCTTTTTTACTTGGCTGCTCATTCAGATGTTCTATACATCTTCTGTGCCAAGGAACATAACCTCAAGTCTCAAGACTACATGGAGTTGTAGAGAACCACAGAGAAGACCTTGAGTAATGAATGTGACTATTGCAATGAATGTATCTTGGAAACACCTATAGGGGCAAGAGATTTCATTACTCCTTTGATCTCTATCAATAGCCCCAATATTTGAGTGCAATATGTTTCTTTACCTGGCCAGGGGTGGGCTTCAAAAAATTTAGCAAGGGATTCTCTGCCCAGTTGCTGGGTGGGCGTGGCCATGGTGGATATGGCTGTTGGCCTCCTGCACCATGGTGGGGAAGGGGGAATTTTTGCCCTCCCCAGGCTCCGGAGGCCTTCTGGAGGCTGGAAATGGCCCTTTGCAGCCTTCACAAACTTCCCATAGACCCGTTTTTTGCCCTCCCTGAACCTCTACTCACACCTTGCACTTACCTGCATCCAAAACATGTTCCTGGGAGAGGCAGGGTAGGCAAGGCCAGCCAGAAGTGGGAGTTGGGGGTTCTCTAAGCTGCACAGAATCTTAGCTAGAAGTTCTCCACCCTTGCCTATACCGTTATAAAGCCTGACAGCATTTCCCAGTCCTCCCTCTTCTAACAAAAGAGAGTTAAGTTTGGAGGTGGAATCTGCCTAGCCCCTTTTTTCCTTGGGCTTAAATCACATTTTGCTAGCTGCCATTTTCCTTTTCCAAAATCATTTCTGTGGTTCTCTACAAATTTTGTGTAGCTCTGACACTGCAGATTTTGCCTGAGACACATGAATGGACTGGTTGTCTACAGAGACCTCCAATTCCTTTGATATCCTCTCATACTTGCTTCTGAATTTTATTATTTTAAAGAATTGGTGCATTTTCTTAATAGGGGAAACTGTAGGTACCTCCAAGCATCATCATATTAGGTCAAATTTTCAGTCATCATTTTTTTCCTAATTGTTCAACTATAACAACTGCATAATGAAGCAATTTACCTGTAAATAATTACAACTTACTCCAGCTTACTCCATTTAAAAAAAAAGGTTTTGAAGTAATTTGATATGTTTCCAATATTTGAAACTGAGGATCTGTTGTGTCAAGGCTATATTTCTTCAGTCATTTATTTGCTTCCTATTTCTTTCTTCAGGTCTGAATTCTAGAATTGTATTGTAAAATTGCTCAGATTGTTGAAGCTTGTAGTCATGTAAGCTTTTATTACTTTGCATCTCTGTTTTGATACATGAACCATTTCCATAGTTAATGTATCTGCTTCCAGTGCCCTGTGGAGGTATTTTAACTAAACGTAAAGGAACAATTTTGTCTCCGGGATACCCTGAACCATATGACAACAATCTGAATTGTGTGTGGAAGATCACAGTGCCAGAAGGAGCTGGAATTCAGGTAAAAATACAGATGCTTTTAATCCGTACAAATGTTAACAGCATTTGCCATTGAGGGATTTAAAAATTAAGCAGGTCTATTTTTGTTTGACTCAGAAACAAAGACATTATTTTGTGTCCTTTTTTCCTCTTGTGAATATTTTGGCAGTTCCTTCCAATTTTTGAATCCTGCTTTTGTGCTTTTGTGTGTGAATTATTTTGAAGATGTTTTTTTTTTTTCATTATCTGGAAAATGAGGGATATTTAATTCCTTTTGATAGAATATCTCTATCTATTTCCTTCTCCTATTATGAGTAATAGGTATGCTTAATGGATAAGAAAGTGATTTGTAGAGAGCTTACAGAAAATATGACATGCCAAAGTTCTCCATCTGTGATATAGGCACAAAATTTAACACTTGTTTGTATAGATATTATGGTAAGGACTAAGCCAGGTGAAACAATGATGTCAAGTTTATAATCTTTGTGCCCCAGAGACATCTGCAATGCCTGTTCTGACCTAGCCTTAGCAGAAGCAAGAAACAGACTCCTTGTCATGAAAAACCTCTCTTTATTTACCTCTTGTGAATTAATTTCATTCACCCCCCAAAAGTTCAGGCAATAGTCCTTCAAGGAGTTAACTGCAGTACAGACCTTATCAGTTCCTTGCACTAATTGCAAAGCTGTGAGCTCCCAGATGAAAGGCTGCAAATTAAGTTCTGGCAAGGAATCTTTGAGGCAGGAAACACAATGAGGAAAATCTTCAGAAATACGAACTGTTATCTCTTATGACAACCACTCCCCTTTCCTTCTATTTATTCCCTAGGCAGGGAGGGGCCATTCAGCATCCACATGTGTTTTGCTTCCCGAGTTGACTCCTTGTACTGCATTGTTCACTTCTCCTAACTGTTCTGTGCATACGTGCATCTGGGATAGGCCCCAACTGTTCTTCCTCCTCACTCATATCAGCCTCCAAAGGTAGCTGGCTCTCCAGTGGCTGGGAAATGTCAGATGATCCGACAGAGCATCTATCAGTGCTTTCCCCAGACTCCAGAACAGGCCCAAGTTCCTCCCCAATTACATCATCATCCGAGTCTGCCACCAGCTCCACTGGCAGTTGGCAGGTTACAACACTGCCTATGAGATATACATACATGCATATATGTGTATGTATCTGTGTGTGTTTGTGTGTCAGCTGCAGAGGGCAACTGTGATTACATAGAAAGAAACCTAGCTGATTTAGGTGCTACATACACATCAACACATGTTCCTAACTCAGAGTTTGCCCATCAAGTCCAAATCTCTGCACATCTTCAAGACCTACCTACCTACATGAATACATGCTATATAATACAGCTTTGGAATATGGTTATGAGAAAGTGTATGAAATGTGTCAACATTGAATAAATAGAGAGGATAAATAATGATCTTAATTTATAGCAATTAATCAGGATGGGCAGCTCTTTAATGAGTGACATGAATCACTTGTTAAATCATTGTTGGGAAAGTCATTGTTGCAGAACTACTAGTAGTTAAAGCATATGGTATTGTGTCACATGGACTCTTTGTATATATTGCTTTAAGGCAGCTGGTTACTTTTACAAATTTGATTATATAATGGATTCTCTAAGAAATTATATTATCTGAGTATTAGCAGTTACACAGACACACAGACACATTTACACACACATGTGTTTGGAATACTTTTATAGTGAGAATTATCTGGTTCGCTACAATTTTGTTTTCATCCAAGAGTTCAAAAAGCAGTAGAGATTTGTAACCTTGTCTTATAACTGCACTGATGATAACAACTAAAACAGGGATGAAAGGAGTATTTCTTTTTATCACAGTCATGCAAAGACCTTTGAACTATATTTAATTTTGGTTCTGAGAAGTTAATTAACTGACCATGTGAAAGCAATGTGGTGTCTGCAATATTTTAAGCCATTTATCTGATTATCAATTAATTCTATTAAAATTCAAATTATATCAGGCATCCTTAATTTAAGAGCATTAGTATGTGAATACAGTACTGGCCACACTGAACTTTCATATGTGGGGAAATCTGGGGATTCAGATTTCGCTGGGGAAATCAGGAGATTCAGGCAGTTCGAATAAGTATAAAAATTTATTTCAAGCATATGTTTTCTACAAAATGATGTATTTGACTCCTCCCTTGATTCAGCCTCCTTCCATTCTTGATGATGGAAGTAAAGGAAATATGCAGTAAAAATGATGTTGACCATTTTCCTCTATAACTGTATTTAGTATGTTGATTGATCATTGGTTTATAGAATATTTACTTATTCTACATTTCCAAACATATGAATCATAAAATTATAAACTCAAGAGGGCATATTGACCACCCCTCTGCCATATGAAGAAATACAAATGGAAGTAACTTTGCAGGATCCAATCTAGGTCAGTCTAGATCAGATTTAGCCTTCTGAGTTTTCAGATGTGCTGGAGTTCATTCTCAGGAATGTAGAGAAGGGAAGTTCTCTCTACCAGAATGAAGAAACTTTGATAGATGATGAATCTCTAGATTCTCCTTGATACCTATTGAATGGGAATCCATCATTATCCATTATTATAATCCATTATAAAATACCACTTTATAATACCTTGGTAAGGCCACACTTGGAATACTGCATTCAGTTCTGGTCGCCATGATGTAGAAAAGATGTGGAGACTCTAGAAAGAGTGCAGAGAAGAGCAACAAAGATGATTAGGGGACTGGAAACTAAAACATATGAAGAACGGTTGCAGGAATTGGGTATATCTAGTTTAATGAAAAGAAGGACTAGGGGAGATATGATAGCAGTGTTCCAATATCTCAGTGGTTGCCACAAAGAAGAGGGAGTCAAACTATTCTCCAAGGCACCTGAGGGTAGAACAAGAAGCAATGGGTAAAAACTAATCAAGGAAAGAAGCAACTTACAACTAAGGAGAAATTTCCTGACAGTTAGAACAATTAATTCTGGAACAGCTTGTCTCCAGAAATTGTGAATGCCGCAACACTAGATGCCTTTAAGAATATGTTGGATAGCCATTTGTCTGAAATGGTATAGGGTTTCCTGCCTAGGCAGGGGGTTGGACTAGCAGACCTCCAAGGTCCCTTCCAACTCTGCTATTGTATTGTATCTTCATAAGTCTTCTGATATTAGGAAGATTTTTCTAAAATTTATTCAAAATCTGACTGTCTGTAACTTAAGCCCATTGTGCCTGAGATGATACAAAGCAAGTCTTGACTTTCTTTTATGAGTTCACTTTCCATATATTTGAAGAACATTGCCATTTTCCATCTTAATCTTACCTTCTCATGGCTAAGCATGCCCAATTCTTCCTTCCCAGATGAATTAATTTCTAACTCTGATTAATCTTCCTGTCTTTAAAGAACTTGTTACCACTTCTCTGAATCCTTCTAAAAGTGTGATATCCAGAACTGGAGGCAACATTTGAAATACACTTCAATTAGTTTACATGCAATGAGATTAAAATGACAACACAAAACCTTGAAACATTAAATAGTAACATTAAAATTAACGAAGATAGCTAAGGAAGAAAACAATATAGAAGAGGGTAGAGATGGAGTCTTTTTTTCATCTACTAACCACCTCCAGTTTTGAATGCCCCCATTAAGAACCCAGAACAATCACCACACCTAGTTTTTAGACCCCTGCAGAAAGCCAAGGAGGTTGTTGTGGATCGCACTTCAAGAACATGATGTTCTGAAGAGTGGAAGCCATGACATATAGCCTCTTCTCCTGGATACTGCCAGACAGAATTCTATGACCAATGGTGTATAGAGCATACCCAATCTGTCTGTATGATTGGAGTGGACCAGAGGTGGTATTCAGCTGGTTGTCTCCAGTTTGGGCAAACTGCTAGTGGCAGCTGCATGAGGCTCCACCAACCCACCCTGACATAATGCACAAGCACTGTGCATGCACAGACATGACATGTGCAAGCAAAGCTAGCATGCATGCACTTTTGCAAATCAGTAGGGAAGGTAAGTGAATCCCACTGCTGGGGTGGACCAATCCCTGCCTGAACCTGACATATGATCATATGATTGTGGGAAGTGGTAATGCTATACGGGCCATAAAGTACCCATTCTGTGTCCATTGTAACTTCAAACAGTTGTAACACTACCAGTCATTAAGCAAAGACTACCTGTATCATGGAGTCTAACTTGCAACCAAACAAGCTATTACTCAAATCCTGTTAACCGAGAAGTAAATACAGTGTACCATTACATAGCTAATTATAGCATCTCTGTTTTCAGCCATTGAGTAGTTTGTGTGTTGGGGGGAGGGGAATTAGAGACACAGGTTTCAGTGATTACAATCATTATTGGGAATATTTAGAAATGTATTTGGCTGAAATCCAATATTTAGTCAAAATACATAAGCCTGAACAAACATTCTGCTACTGAATCATTTCTGGCAGTATAATATGAAGTAGAGCAGTTCCATATTGCCTTGTAATTTTGCCCTATGTCTCTGTCCTTAATAGGTACAAGTGATAAGTTTTGCAACAGAGCATAACTGGGACTCTTTAGATTTTTATGATGGTGCTGATAACAACGCTCCGAGACTTGGAAGCTACTCAGGTGAATGGAAATAATAACTTCTTGTCTGATATTCTATTTTGTGGCAAAACATCAGCTTGTGTGCTAGGAATGAATGCCAAGTATAAAATATCTTATATCACATTCATGTAATATATGAAGATGTCAAAATGTACCATTTTACAGAACAAGTTATACCACTGATTCATGATAGCTTCTTTATCTAGTACTACCATAAATTTTTGACAGTACTGAAACTGATTTTATTACCATCTGCCACATCAGAATCTTTATATTACAGGAAATGAACACAACACTGACTGACATTCATGTAATATATTTTGAATGCAAGGAAGTTTGAATTATATTAGTAATGAACTTTGTTTTTTTTAAAGTGGGTCTTAAGGATGCTGTGATACATAAGCTGAGTGGAAGTTGAATGTTATAATAAAAAGCCAAGGTTGGGTACCAAACCACTTTCTTAACACAAAGCTTTTATATAACTTTGAGTCATTTAATCATCCCACTTTTCTTTCACTTTCTCTTCAAATTAAGCTGTGACCTTGAAGTTCCTTGCTTTTGATTCTTCCTGTTTTTCTCCTAAACATCATTATTTACTCTGTATGTAGGTGGAAGAAGAAAAGGAAAGGAAAAATAGAATAGTAGTAATTGGCATGCTAGATCGGCCGTGACTTTTCCGTAGATCCTATGAATAGCTGAAGCTATCAAATTCTTCAGCTACTTTAGACACTTCTGTGCCATGCCAATAATAATAATAGTAATACAATGCTATTTGTGTTTTCCAAAAGTTTTAATGTGCTTATAAATTGAACATTTTTGCTAATCCAAGGCCCTTTCACCTTGTGGAAAATATATTGTTGTTTTGTTCAGCTTTCAATCCCCACTGCAAAAATGTTTGTCATCAAATGTTTTGTCTGAAGTGGTATAGGGTTTCCTACCTAACTAGGGGATTGGACTAGAAGACCTCCAAGGTCCCTTCCAACTCTGTTATTCTATTCTATTCTATTCTATTCTATTCTATTCTATTCTATTCTATTCCATTCCATTCCATTCCATTCCATCACATCACTTCCTTCTGAATTCTGTCTTACTTTTAACTATTTTTTTTTTACTGTTAGGGATTGTTGGTGCCATAAGTTTTAGTATTACCAACCAAAGTATTCACCGATAACAATGGATTCTCAATTTAGAGAATAATAATAAATTGTCTGAAGAGATCCAAAACTTTCTGGTCCATCTACCCACTTCTGCACCTATTTATGGTGACCACAGTTAGTAGCAGCAGTTATGCCTGGAAGTCATATACCATTTGATTTTTCTGTTAATGCTCCAGAATAATTCTGGAAGGAACAATTGAAATTGTAGCTAACTTAGGGGACCAAGCAGGGAGAGAGAACAAACAGAAAAACTGCCGACCTTATCAGAACTTAGTATCACTTTTATTTTAAACATTCATTTCTCTAATTAACCTTTCTCATGGTGCTATATATTTTAATTGTAGGTGTAAAGTGTAGATCAGCTCCAGAGTGCAAGTTTGATTTGTTTATGAGTGCGTATAAATTCATTTGTGCGTGCAGTGCAAATTGAGTATGTGTTTTCATGAACTTAGTATAATTAAAGTGTAAAGCAAGGATCTAATAATAAGGAGACTGACTAGTGGAGTAATAGTAGAGAGATAGTAAGCAATAGGAGTCTGTTGTGAGGCATACATATAGAAAGAACTGAAATGGCTGAGTTAAGAGTATGCTTCTTTCTCCTTTGTGTGGAAGTATGTTGAGTGTAGTTGGAACAAGGCATTTAAGAACTATGTGTGATAAACAAGGAGGGTGGATGAAAACAAATGGTTGCCGAACATTGGGACATTGGCAGTTAAAAAATGTGGAAAATGCATATGTACATGCATACTTACATCATCATCATCTTTTAAGGACCCCATAATCCCTTGTGGGGTGGAGTCTGAGCAACTGAATGGAGCTAGCAGTGTTTAATGGCCGGATGCCTTTCCTGTTGCCAATGTAGAGTTTTGTTCAACATATATTCTCTTTGTGCCCAGAGAGAGAAATATCTGTCTCTATCTAGGATCAAATTCACAGCCTCCTGATTGTGAGGTGAGAGCGCCACCTCTAGGCCACTGTACCACTCCAGACATACGTGCGTTCATGAAAATAGCTTGCTTATAAAATTGCCAATATGAAAGGAACAAATTGAGGATTTGATCACAGTTAGAGAATGAATGAGGATTGCATTACAAAGGATTGAATTGCAAAACAAACATATGAAAAAAAAAATAGTACAACTTACGATCACAGTGGAGACCAAAATTTATTTTGTTAAATGAGACATTTATTAAATGAGTTTTGCCCCTTTTTATGACATTTCCTGCCACAGTTGTTATGTGAATCACATGCAGTTGATAAGTTCCAGTTATTCCGTGAATCTGGTTTCTCCAGTGACTTTTCTTCTCAGGGCCCTGGGACACAGCCACAGTCATACATATGAATCAGTTGCCAGGCATCTGAATTTTGATCACAAGGTCATGGGAATGCTATAAAGATCACAACTCTGAAAAATGGTCATAAATCACATTTTTCAGTGCCATTGCAACTTTTAACAGTCACTAAGTGAACTGTTATAAGTTGAGGACTACCTGTGAATATAACAAGAGGATGGGAAGACTGAAAAAGACATGGATAGATGCAGGGGTGGTTTCTGGCAGGCTCTACTGCCTGTTCGGTCATGCATGATGCTTGTGCATTTGATGCGTGCTGCAGGAACATGCACAATAGAATATAAATGCTTCTGTGCATGTGCAGAAGTGAAAAAGAAGATGGTGGGAGAACCGGTTTTGGGGCATGGCAGGTTCCAGCGACCCAGGCCGCCAAACCACTACTGGTTCGGCCAAACTGGTCCAAACTGATAGGAACCCACCACTGAATAGATGGACTTGACAAGATCTTCCTAGGTGTGATGGAAGCTATTATAGTTTGATAATGATATGGAGAAGAATTGTGAATGGTGTTCACATAAACTAGAGATACTTTAATTTCACTTTTCTCTCTCTCATGCTTTTCAGTTCTTTAATCTACTACTTCAAACTCGCTTTCTAAACCTTTCTTAACTTGAAAAGAAATGGAATCTTTCCAATCTCATTCATTAAGAACTGAGGTGTTTGACTGGATCCCATGGTTACTTTATAGCCAAGCAAAAACTGTCTATTAAAAGCACTCTTTTGAAATGGATATAAATGGTAAAGTGAGACATTGCTTATATTTATAGATAAAACTGTGAAATGTGGAAAGAAATAGCAGAATTAATTGCAGATTAATAACCTGGAAACTTCTTTTTTCCTCCCCAGGAACCACAATACCTCCGCTTCTTAATAGTACATCCAACAATTTGTACTTAAATTTTCAGTCAGATATTAGTGTGTCGGCTGCCGGCTTTCATTTAGAGTACACAGGTAATGTAATTGCAATATATATTGCCATTCGATAAACCTGAATAATTTTGAAAATGTAGACATTTACACTTTGAGAAATTAAATGTTGGTTCCATTGAAAGACTGGGAATAATTTCATAAGGTAGTGGATTTTGATATAATTATTCTGGATTTAATTATGTATTGTTTTGTTATATATAAACCATTCAATTCATAAAAGAAAGAGTATAACAGATGATAAATATTTCACCACTACGATTCTATTCCGTACAAAGAATCCCAGTGTCTGTATTCATTAGGATTGAGAATTAGCTGATGAAGTACTCAAAAATGAAAGGGGAAAAAAGGGAAAATAAACAGGTAAGTATTAAAAATATATGTGGAACATCAAGCACTTTGAGAGACAGACACGAAAAAATGAATCATTCTGCAATAAAAAAGGAATTTGGCTTAACTTGTCTCTATTGATCCTTTAAAGTGGGAGGGGGGAAGGCTGCCAATTTTGAATGACCAAGGTGACATATTTTTAGGCAAATTGTCCCAGATCTGACACAAGGCTTAAATTACATCTGGGCCCATGAGTCAATTTGTTATCCATGGGGTTAGTTAAATTTGTCTGCCTCATGGTTTATATTTTGTACTATTGAATTTTGTTGAGTAGAAGATAATGACTAAGACAACAAGCAGGGGGGGGGAAAGGAGAATTCAGGACAGCAATAAATCACCAAAGATTTATTTTTCGTATATCAGACCTTTATGTGCTGCTTACTTATCATTAAATGTCAAAAGAAAACTTCGTTACAGAATCAGTTCCTAGCATTTAATTGTAACATCAAATATAAACTTAATCAACTCTTGCTTGGTTCCTACAGTGTCACTTGCATATTTGAAACCAAATCTGAGCCCCTCCCTCTATAATAAAACAATCATAATTCATCTGAAGAAGCCTAAATGAATGCAAAAGGCTTTTTCTCCAGAATGTATGCTATTTTCTCAAAGTTTCATCTACATAGAAGAGCCTGAGTATCTGATAGTTATAAACAAAATCAGACACATAATCTTGCATTTTGTGGCCATTTTGTCAGAGCTTGTTGCAGCAATCACATCCAGAAAGCCGACACAGGTAACTGATTCAGCCTGATTCATTAACTTCTCTTTATAATATAACACATGAAGTAAATACACAATACCAAAAACAGGTTTTCCAACGTGGTAGAAAATAGAAGCAGACACAGGCAGAGGAGAGAACAGTTTCAGTTCAGAGCAGCAGACTAGCTTAGAGCTCAGCACAGAATCAGAGCTACAGAGCTAAGCCACGCCCAGGCTCCTTGCTGTCTCCTTGTTGCTCACACAGTAAATTCTGTTTCAGTTTCCAAACAGCCCTCATTGGCTTATCCAATTGCCATGTCTCTTCATTAGCTGACTTTGTTACCATGTCTCTGCCAAGTCATGAACTCTCATACATGCTGACACATTTGTCTGATCTGTGAAAATCCCTTTAATCACAGTTCCATTTTTTAATATAACTAGATATTCTTCATTGTTAGATAGTGATTCTGAAAAAAGGTGTATTATCAAATCCTCTTTCTGCATTGACATGCAATCCTATCCTTTTATTTTACATTTTACTGCCTTCCTGGCTTTTTTTTTAAAAAATGTTCAAGTAATTAGTTGTTTGAAAGCTGGAATGGTACTTAATATCAAGAAGTTGTCACAATTATATATAGATCTCAATATTTGATTCAGTCATTTCATACGGAATATATCTTGCAGTTGTCTAGCTCTGTTAACTGCTCACTTACTCAACAATGATTTAAGTGACGTGGAATAACTGGCAATATTAGGAAGTAGACGAGCCACAATCCATAATTTCTGCACACTTCATCTCTGTCAAAACTGCACACAGTTGATGAACGTGAATTGGAAAAAAGGGGGATATAGATAACATAATTTCTAGTGTCAAGTGAAAGGATGGGATATCATATGTTCAAAACTCTTATCTCAGTCTTCAAAAAGTAACACTAGATAAAGTTTGCTCTGTATGTTAGGAGGGTAGCAGGATAGTTTGCACATGTTTGGGGATTATTCAACTCTTTATATAAGAGATGGGGCAAACTCATGACCCATAATAGATATGTGACCCTCTCCATTTTTCTTTCTATTCTTAGTTCTTTTGTTCACATCTCCCCTTCTTATTTCCATTTTTTTGGGGGGTGAAGATAGTTTTACCATTATTTGTGATGGTGTTCATCTGACAAACATTTTTTTTAGCAGTTTCTTTGTCTTCAGACACTATTTAAATCCCCAGGCAAAAGAATAGAACAAGGAAACTTTCAGTAGCAGAGCTATTAGAACCAAGATATAGGTGCTGGATTTTTTTTTTTTAAAGTTAAATAAGGAATAAATGTCTTTCCTGATAAAATTTAGAAATATAAGCTTTAAGTTATAAATTGCTCAATTTATCTTTTTCTTCTTGTGCCATATCCGTCATCAGACATTGGCGATTATGTTGGCAATCCTATTTTTTTAACACATGCACGAAAAGTGCTGCTGAGTTTTCTCCAACCAGTCCCTTAGATTTTGAAGCCATGATGTTCTTCTTCTGTCTGCACCTCGTTTGCCTTCAATCTTTCCCTGGAGGATTAAGTGAAGTATGGCATATTTTTCTGGGTGTCGCATCACATGTCCAAAATATTCTAATTTTCTCTTTTTAATGGTTTTGATGATTTCCCTTTGCTTTCCCAGGTGGCTTATGTAGGGTGTCCTGCTTGAGTGGGGGGGTTGGTTTAGATGACCCATAAGGTCCCTTCCAACTCTGTTAATCTGTTACCGTCTCATTTCTGATTTTATCAACCACTCAATCTATATGCTCCCAGATTTGATGAATTACGATAGTGGTAAGACCTACTTATCTTTTATTTTCTTTAATCCCTCATTTTCATATCCTCCATTGCAGATAAATGATAATTACAGGTAGTCCTCAACTTAGACCACAATGTGGATGCTCCAATGGTCATAAGTATGAAAAACAGTAATGTCCCTTTTTTTTAGTGCCATTGTAACTTCCAATGGTGATTAACCATTGACATTGTAACTTCCAATGGTGACTAAATGAATAAGTTACTTACTTACTAAATGAGTAATTTGATAGCTACCTGTATTATGGTAATGTAGGAAAATCTTATACAATTATCAATTCATTTCATAGGCTAGAATTTACCTCAGGGCATCAAACTTGATTTCTTTGACGGCTGGATCAGCATTGTAGTTATCCTCGCTGGCCGGAGGAGGGAGGGAAGCTGGAATGGACATTTCCTGCAGCACCTTCTGGCCAAAATGGTGTCTGTGCCCTGTTTTCAATCTGGACAGGCTCCTACAGCACTGTGCCAGCCAAAATGGGGTGCAGGGGGCGGGCAGATGCAGCTTCCTCGTGCCCCATTTTGGCTGCCAGAGGCACCATGGGCTGGTCCTTTTCTATTTCCAGGCCAGCCCTGCAGACCAGATTTAAACACCCTGCGGGCCGCATCCAGCCCAAGGGCCTTAAGAGTGATACCCCTGATCTCCTTCTCAGTAGTTGCCCCGACCCTTTGGAACGAACTCCCCGTGGAGATTCGTACCCTCACCACCGTCCAGGCCTTCTGCACAGCCCTCAAGAACTGGCTAGCCCATCAGGCCTGGGGACAAGGATAGCCGCCCCTCCCGAATGATGAATGTATGTTGCTTATTACTTTTATTATATGTGTCTATGTTATTGTTTGTACTTCCCCTCCCTGATTTTATGTGAGCCGCCCTGAGTCCCCTCAGGGAAAAGGGCGGCCTACAAATGTTAATAAAAATCAAAAAAAAAAAAAAATCAAATCAAATCCTTGAACCTGTAGAAAATGAAACAGGGAGCTAAATGATAATGGGATACATATAATGATGATAATCTTTCCTCCATTCCGTAAAGTATGTGAATGGCTTTTGTGGCCAACCATTTTTATTTGACTTTATTTAATGGCTCATTAATTACATCAATTTACACTCAATCAAATGATCCAGTTTTTTCCCCACAATTCATTCTAATAATCCGTGATCTTGCTCTATAGGTTTGAGAGAAGGGGGACAACTATAAAACAACAAACATATTCTTTCCTCCCTCCATTTCTCTCTCTCTCCCTCCCTCTCTCTCTCTCTCTCTCTCTCTCTCTCTCTCTCTCTCTCTCAACATTTATACAATTAACAAATTAATCTAATAAGGTTAACTGAATTGTTTACTGTGCATACACTCTCTGTTTATTAAACAATGAATTATATATGAATTGTCAACCTCAGTTTGAAAAGCAAACATGATGCTATACTTGAATATAATTAATATCACTGATTAGAGAGAAAAGAATATTGTATGACATATAGAGCTTATTCCCAACTGGACAAGCCCATCCATCTTTCTGTATTGGAAAGATGAACAAATGCCTTTTTCTGGTCCTAATGATAGGACTGACTTATTTTTTTTTTGATGGCTCTTTAAAGGCAAGAATATCCGTGCTTAGAATAAATGTCGACACATAGGCTGTCTCAGAGTACTCCTCTTTTGTTTCTGACATTAGTTGTGGTCTTAGATTGAGGCCCTCAAGAGAGAGGCTTTCCCTTTAAGCCTCAGTCCCAGTTATGGGAAAATGTTCAGATCTGTTTCAGCTTCATGTGAGACAAACTATCAACAGCCAATATAAGACTTCGACTACAGTTGCTCCAAAGCTTTGAATTCAGCTCTCTGTTGACATGGGAAACTGTTTTTCTCTTCCGGCCTTTTGGAAAGGTTGTAAAACCTATTTGTTTTGAAAAGCTTTCAGCTTCTGCGGCTACTTGTTGGCTGTTTAGTTTTATTTGACTCCAAGTTTAGAAAAGCTTTCTTTTGTTCCGCTTCATATTTAATACTTGATTTTCCATCCTTGCTTAACGCATTTAAAATGTTTGTATTGTTCATCTTTCCTGCAAAGGACTTTGAACATGAGAATATTAAAATAGCAATAGAAATAACACTTAGACTTATATACCGCTTCATAGAGCTTTACAGCTCTCCCTAAGTGGTTTACAGAGTCAGCCTATTTTCCCAAACAGTCAGGGTCCTTATTTTCCCCACCTCAGAAGGATGGAAGGCTGAGTCAACCTTGTGCCTGGTGAGATTTGAACTGTCAAATTGCAGGCAGCCGGCAATCAACAGAAGTAGCCTGCAGTACTGCACTCTAACCACTGCGCCACCGAGGCGCTCTATATAAAATAGTTTATATAGCTCAGTGAAAAGTTTGCCATGTAATACGTGGATTTTTGAAAGACATTTTTTTAAAAAATCCAGGATGTTTCATTTATCCTTCCTTTTATCCCGTGAACAACCTTTGGCCAACTGTCCTTTCTAAGAGGTACAGTTGAAATACACATGCCTGAATTGTGATCATTGGGGTGATACCATGGTCATAAGTGAGAGTGCAAGCCATAAATCACTTTTTTCAAGATATTTTAACTGTTGTTAAATAGAGGGGCGTAAGTCAAGAACTACCTGCACTTTATTTTCATACTGTTCTGTTAGAACAATGATGGCTAACCTCACATGCCAAAATCACGTCTGTGACAGTGCCCACACCCATAATTCAATGCACCCCACCCCCTGCACATAGATCCATGACCCCTGACCCATGTGTGTGACTACCCATATTCCCCCCATGCATGTGTGTGACCCCCTTTGTTTCTTTTTGGACCTAGCAGGCCTCCTGGGACCAAAAACACGGTGCAGGGAGCACTGCAAACCCAGCGCTCCCCCACCCCACATATGCACACATGACCTCCTTTTGCACGATCCCCCACACATCCATATGCATCTCCCGTATGCACAGCAGAAACCCAAAAATCAGCTGGCCAGCGGGAGGCACATAGACATGTGCAGTGGACCTAAGCTGGCTGATGGCTTGCATGCCTACAGACAGTGGTCCACATGCCGCCTCTAGCACATGTGCCTATCATGGTGTTAGAAAGTTGTAATTCTGCTTCCTAATTTGTAAACTCCTAATTTGTAAAAAAAATAAAAATAAAGATTCATATTCCAACTCTACTGAGGTACAGATGGTAATTAGTCACCTTCTTTGTCCATTGTTCTACATTTAGCCCATTTCCCTTTTCCAAGGCAGTATCATGCACTTGGCTTTTGTTATAGCAATAGCAGTTAGACTTATATACCGCTTCATAGGGCTTTCAGCCTTCTCTAAGCGGTTTACAGAGTCAGCATATTGCCCCCAACAACAATCCGGGTCCTCATTTTACCCACCTCGGAAGGATGGAAGGCTGAGTCAACCCTGAGCCAGTGAGATTTGAACAGCCGAACTGCAGAACTGCAGTCAGCTGAAGTAGCCTCCACTGCTGCATTTAACCACTGTGCCACTTCGGCACTCAGGCACTCAGGCTTTTGTTGACGGATTTTGATAAGTCTCTAAAAAAGACAGGAATCCAATATGCTTATATTCTGCTAGCTTTGAGAATGGTCTGTCAAATCTTTAAGCCTTGTGAAGCTTCTAGAAGGTAGACAGTTTTCAATAATTCTTTATCATTGTGTTACTGATTCAAATCTCCCTCGGTATGGGAACTTTGTTAATGTCCTGCTTTCCTGTCAGAATCTGCATAACAAAGAATAACTTTATTTTGTCATTGTTAAGTTTTTTAACTTTCCACAGCTATAGGTTTGGACTCCTGCCCTGAACCTCAAATCCCAAATAGTGGAATTAAGATTGGCGATAGATACATGGTGGGAGATGTCGTTTCCTTCCAGTGTGACCATGGATATTCTCTCCAGGTAGATTTATTTTTTTTAAATTCAGATGTGTTATTAATTTCTAGTAAGAAGTTATTGATTCTGTAATCTAGCAGAAAATAATGGTTTTATTTTTATTATATTATGAAAAGAAAAACATAAAAATTGATAAAGATTGAGTTTTCTGGAAGTTACTATAACTCCTTCAAAATATGGTGGCGAACCCAAGACAGGTCAGGAATTCCTTACTCATAGACACAGTTGTTTTAAAGCATACCTACTTATTGTCATGAATCTTTGGAAACATCACTAGCATTTTAGGTGGGGGGATGGAGAACTGCAATGTGTAGATTGTAGGTGCAGGAAGAAGACAAATTAGGTATCTACTAAAATTGCTTTATGTTTATATTTATTGGGTTTCTTCCATATGCTTTCTTCCATGTCCGTTCTTCCATCCATCCATCATTACAACACAACACAACACAACACAAACCCATCATTAGTTGTACATCTGTTTGTGCTTTTATTTTGTTTTTTTAATGAAGATCACTGTGTGATTGTTGTATCCAGATCCCTAAGTGAAAATGTAGTTTGGAATGTGAAAATCATACTTTATATGAGTCAGAGAAGCACATCTGATCAGTTGCCCATATGATAAGAAAACATTGCCCGTTCTACCCCATGACTGTGCCACACTTGCCATATTCCATCAGTTCTATGCCATCACTGGCTTTTGTTCTTTGCCATTTGGCATAGATGTTAAAGTTCAATAAAGCAACATTGTTTATGCAATGGGCTCCCTAGCTAACAGGGCCAGAATTTGGAAGCATACAAAGGCATCCAATGGAGGATTTTGTGTCAATGACTTGCTAATGTTGCTACAGCCAAACCAGACCATAATTGGTCATGCTGATGAGACCTTGCCAGACAGTTTGGCTCCCAGGTTTATATCTCAGGATGCAATTTTTATTGTTTTGCATAACCAAAGGTAGCACAGAACTGTTACTTTGATCATTTTAAAATGTTTTGTCATTTTATAGGGACATTCGCATATCACCTGCATGCCTGGACCAGTGAGAAGATGGAATTATCCTATTCCAATTTGCTTAGGTACATCTTTCAAATATAAACTTTTTTTTAAAGAATATGGGACAACTAAGCATGTATTAGAGATTTATTTGGGAGCTTTATGGTATCTGGATGGAGGGAGTTCAATGATGTGAACATAATACATTTGTATTTTTTTTTAAAAAAAGCCCCAAATAGTTACGCTTTTTCCAAAGATAAATAAAAACATTGTAGTGACTCAAGCTTGATACATTATGAAATACAAAGGGAGGCAATAACATAATAAAGAATAGGGAGTACTCTGTTCAACGTATTTCAACGCTTTACCCTGTTATGCTATTTCATTTTCTACTCCCTACATTACCGTAATCTTTTCTACCTATGTGACATTTGCTCAGAAAAGATAGAGCTTGTGGCAAAATTTGGATCAAAAGAATAAGGAACTATAGAGGTGGCTGCTCTCAGACACTTGAATATACTGTGTTAAAGTAAATAATTGCCTAACAGGGGGGGGGGGAACCACTCTTTTGTGTGTGTGTGTGTTTTTTTAAAATAGTATTCCTAAACTTGGCCATTTTGAAATGTGTGGACTTTTACTCCAAGAATTCCCAGCCAGAGCTTTCAAAATTCTGAAAACTGAATTCTACGCAGTCAGGAACAGAGAACATGGTTTAAATGAGCTTTTTTCCCCCTTCTCATTCTTAGCACAATGTGGTGGTTCCATGTCAGACTTCAGCGGTGTGATCCTTAGCCCAGGATTTCCCGGGAATTATCCCAGTAGTTTGGATTGCACATGGACTATCAAGTTGCCTGTTGGGTTTGGTATGTCTTATTCCATTTACTACCATTTAGCAGAAGTGAAGGCCTATTAAATATGAACCTCATTTAAAACTAGGCATAGCAAATCTTATATATATTTATATAAATGGCTCTTTGTGTGGTGTGTGTGTGTGTGTGTGTGTGTGTGTGTGTATGTGTGTATGTTCCAGCATAACTCTGGAATGCTTCGAGCAATTTCAACCAAACTTGGTACACAGATTACTTACTCTCTGGAACCAAATACTGTGGGGATAAGACACCCCTAACACCCCTTGGGGTATGTGTTCTATTACAATATAGCCTATTGTGCCATCAAATGGCTTCTACTGTACTGCTGTAAAATAGTTTCCACTGTACAGCACAGTGGAGTTGCCATGGTAACGGCTTCACAGTAGTCTACAAGGGGGCTCCCTCTGGTAACGGAAAAAATCCAACATTAGAAATTACATTTGTTCTGAACATTATCCCCTTATAAATAAATACCGGACAACGCCGGGTGATCAGCTACTATATTTTATTTCCCAAGTTAGGTCTTCTCACACAATGGACAACTGGATATATTTAAATCTATTTTTCAACCTTGGCTACTTTAAAATGAGTGGACCTCAGGTCGTAAAAAGAGATCACATGACCCTGGAACACTGCAACCGTCATAAATATGATTCAAGCATCAGAATTTTGATCACATGACTATGGGAATACTGCAGTGGCCAAAAGTGTGAAAAACAGACATAAGTAACTTTTTCAGAGCTGTTGTAACTTTGAATGGTCACTAAATGAATGGTTGTAAGTCAAAGACTGTTTGTATTGATTTTACAATGTTAGATTTAATCCTGTTGATTTTTTTTTTAAAAAAAAACAATATTTTCAGGTGTGCACTTGCAATTTGTAAACTTTTCAACTGAGACAATCCATGATTACCTGGAAGTTAGAAGTGGATCACCTGATGTTAGCACTGCAATTGGCAGACTCAGCGGAACGCAGCTCCCTTCTTCCCTTTTCAGTACAACGCATGAAACCAGCTTATATTTTCACAGCGATTATTCTCAGAACAAACAAGGATTTCATATTATGTATCAAGGTGTGTGATGACCTATATAACCTTTTTTTTTTGGGGGGGGGTTATAAATGCTAATAATGTTACAATGCAAAGCAAATTATTAAAACCGGAGAGAAACTATCAAAATATAAAGAACAGTTTATTTTAGTCTTTGGTTCACAGTGATCTCATTTTAGGAAATCATAGGATAAAATAAAGTGGGATAAAATAGACCATTAAGTCCATTATCCCAAATTAAAGCATTGCCAACAGATTGCAGTCTTGTTTGTGTTTGAAGTGATCTACAATGTTACTGACTAATTAATTCTCATGGTTGCTAGATCCACTATTTATTTTTATGTAATCACACACACACACACACACAGACACACAGACACACAGACATACACACAGACACACACAGTATGCAATGGTACAGTTAAAGTAGTCAAACAGAAACCTCTTGAAAAGAACAGTTTCTATGAAACCTGGTCCCCGCCCCCCCCCCCCCCCCGGACTGATTTCCTTCCAAGTTGGCAGTTCTCATAAGATATTACAAAAATGGATGATTTCAATATGTGAGGTTAAATAAGATTTGTCTTATAAAAAAGTTGTCATGTGGTATGGCTCCCATTGAATTCAATTCACTATTAATATGTAAGCCCAAAGAATGCATAGGTGTTATGTGCCAAGGGGGATTTGTCATTATTGCCAGACCTGCCACAACTTAAACCTTTTAATGAAACTGATCTTTGGCTCCATTTGTTGAGAACGATATAGTTTATTAGAGATCAAGTATATTGCAGTAACGCAAAACCGGAATTGAAAATATAGATGAGTAAGATGTCTTGAATTCAATGGCGTCATTCAAATATTTTTTTTTAAAAAAATGAAGATATAGGATTAGGAATATTCTATTGTTATATGAGTACTGTGTACATGTGTTAGAAAGAGAAGCACACAGAAAAAGAGGTATTTAAATTATTTGTCAAGAAATACATTTTCTGTCTATGGTACACCAACATATTTTTCCCCCCAGCATATCAATTGCAAAGTTGTCCTGATCCACGTCCCTTCCGAAATGGATTTGTTATTGGAACTGACTTTACTGTAGGACAGACTGTTTCATTCGAGTGTTTTCTTGGATACACTTTAATTGGAAATTCAGCCCTTACTTGCCTTCACGGAATCAGTCGTAACTGGAACCATCCTCTTCCAAGGTGTGAAGGTATGTTTTCGATAGATAGACAGACAGATAGATAAACGAAAAATAGATAGATAGATAGATAGATAGATAGATAGATAGATAGATAGATAGATAGATAGATGACAGACAGACACTTTCTAGTTCTTATGTTTGGTTTTGATATTTTACAGCACCAGCTATTAAAAGCTCAAATATTGTAATTTAAATTCAGTCTTTGAAAAAAATAAGTATAGTCAACCGGTTGAAAGTAGGATAAGGATCTATATAGTGGTTTGACTGTTGAGCAACAGAATGATATCCAAGGAAATGAGAAGAAAATTGCTTAAGGGAAACAGCAAGTATTTCAAAATCTGTTCTCTGGTTGATTACAATTCACATTCATTAGTTCTACACTAGACTCGTAGCATGGCCAATATCAAAGATCTACATTACATTTTGTTCTGTGTAGTAAGCCAAGTACATGTTTTTAGATTAATATTCCTGCTGCAAATAAACTGACTGACTGGCATTGGAAGCAGCTTTATGAATTTTAACTATTCTATTGCATATAAGAAGGGGTAAGAAGATCTAATCCCTGTCCTATCTGTCTCTTAGATCTGGTTTCAATATGGTTTTAAAACCTCAACATGTTTTAATGGTTTAATTATTTTTCTACTTGTTTTAATTTAGTTGAATTAATTTAATTAATTTAATTTAATTTTTATGCTGTTCATCTCCCATATAAGGTGACTCTGGGCAGCTTATAAGTTACAAAAAGGTAGAAAAATAATCAAATATTAAAACTACACATGTAGTTAATTAACGAATTAATTAATTAAATGTGATACTACTATTTGTCATTTTGCAGAGAGGTTTTTTCCCCCCACTTTTTGGTTTACACCTTATTAAACCAAAAAGTGGAAAGGAAAAAAAAACACCCTGCAAAATGACAATAGTAGTATCACATTTAATATATATTAGTTGATAGAAAATTACAAATGTGAAAATGGTTTAATAATAAGAATGTACATTTGAATTATATATATAAGATACATCTCAATAAGAACATGGATTTATTAAGCGTAGGGTGCAGCTAAAAAATTACTCTTCAAAGTTGAGAAAACTTTGTAGTTCTAGAACTGTGGCCTTCAATTGATGATACATGTTCCCTTTCTCTTGATGAACAATCTCTGATGTTCTTCATTCTGAAAAGTTTTCAGTTTAATGAACTTTTTAATATTATTTTATGAAGTTAAAATAATTGGTAAACAATTGGTAAAAAATACCAAGGTTTCTAAAAATCCATAATAGGCGTTGGTTTGGGGGGGGAGGTTTGCGGGGGGGGGATGTCTGTATTTGGGGTCATTTTTTATTTGGTTTTGGTTTTTTTATCCTAAAGCAATAAAATATATATTTTCCTATTACATTTTATTTAGAAAATGCATAAATATTATGAAATTACTACACTTAACTTCCTTCCTTCTTCCCTCATAGCTCTTTGTGGAGGAAATATAACTGCTATGAATGGTACAATATATTCACCTGGCTACCCTGATGAATATCCAAATTTTCAAGACTGTTTTTGGCTTGTAAGAGTACCACCAGGAAATGGCATTTATATCAATTTTACTGTTCTTCAAACTGAACCAATATATGATTTTATAACAGTTTGGTAAGCAAAAATTACCATATTTTTATTATGCAATAATAAAATCATACATAGGAGGGAGTCATGCATAGGAACAAGCAAAATTACTAAATGAAAATTACTGTTTTGATTAATTTAATAGTTCAGATGTTTGATGATTGAAATATTGGTTTATTATTCTAAGTATTTGATGGGAATGTTGTCACACTATTAATATTGTTCACTATAAGTTAGGTTTAGAATTACAGTTAAGATCTTCTGCAGTGTCTTTGAAAAAAAATATCTCTATAATTGCATGTTTATAAAACTTACATTGTGAATTCTATAAATTTATGTTCAATACACCCAACCTATTAATATAGGATCGCTGAACATAATTCCACCTACTTGTGATAAAACACATGTAAGGTTGATACATCACTGACAAATACTTGGTTCTCAATCAAAATTCACATTTATTTCTATATTTCTTATACAGTTAGCATATTGCGTTATTGGAGTTATTTCTCTGCTGTGTAAATGAATTTAAAATATAATATGCCAAATGTCTCCTTATTTCAAATGTATGAAAAAAAACATAGTCCAGACATTGTCTGTCTGTCTGTCTGTCTGTCTCTATCATCTATCTATCTATCTATCTATCTATCTATCTATCTATCTATCTATCTATCTATCTATCTATCTATCTATCTATCTATCTATCTATCTAAAGGTTCTGTTTGTATTTTAGCTTATTAAAAATCCATGCAAAATATTTATTTTAATGGTAAACAAATATTTACACAATAATTACTAAACAAACACAAAACAAACATGTATTTGTAGATATGTTAATATTACAGAAAACTGCAGCAAATGTTTATGTAAATTAACATAAAAGTGTCTAACAACTCTATAAACATAGTTTTTGGAATATCAAACATCTATAAAATATATTAGATAGAATCTCATGAATTCCAAAAGGTGTCATGTGTGACAGAGAGAGTGAGTGTGTAAAACACCATGTATCATATCACATAATGGAAAAAAGCATGAAAAGTTCAAACTACTATAAATCCCATATTTGAAACAACAAGGGAAAATATTATATTTACCATCCTAGAGACTTCAAGACGGAGTAGCCAGAGCAAAATGAGAAAATAAATATACTCCTACAAATACAAATATAAATATATCAGGAGTAACACGAAATAGTATAAACAAAAATAATGGAGTGGAACTTTATTTTAGCTAACTGCAAACAACGATGTGTTCAATCTAGGCTGTTTGCTTTGTATGATTATTTATTAGTTTTATTTATTTGGATTCCAAACAAACTGATTGTGTTTTCCAGGAACTACCTCTGTACATCTGTTGATATACGTCTGTACCTTTTGGTGTACATTTTATCTCAAGTTCCATTGTAATGAAAAAGAAAAATAATGTAAAGGCAAACAAATGCTCTCTATGAATTTAGCCTCTTGTGGCTTAGTTGATAGAATTACTTGTTTTCTTGCTTTCATTTCACTTGTGATGTGCTTTGAATGTTTACTTAAAGCAAATGGAAATTTATTGAACTCTTAAGATTTCTTTCTTTCTCTCTCTCTCTCTCTCTCTCTCTTTCTCTCTTTTTTGTTCATTGTTTATTTTGTTCTTTCTTTCTCCCTCCCTCCCTTCCTTTTGCCTTTCTCTTTCTCTCTTTCTTCTAGGGATGGACCTGAGCAAAATTCACCACAAATTGGTCAATTTAGTGGCAATACTGCGTTGGAATCTGTCTACAGCACCTCAAATCAGGTTCTAATAAAGTTCCATAGTGATTTTACAACAAGTGGCTTCTTTGTTCTTAGTTACCACGGTGAGTGTCGTACACCTAAAGGATGTGCGTGCATGTGTATTCTTTTCTTTTTGTAATGATAATAATAATCACAAAGGACATATTCCTAATTGGATTGGTAAATGATTTCTGCTTGGAAGTAAGAATTGCATGACAGTCAACATGAGGATTTATAAGTAAGCCAAGAGGTAGAATGAGAATCTAATAACAGAGCAGGAAAATCTTTGCACCTGAAATGTCCCATTGAGAAAATTCCCATCAATCAATTGCAAAAGGCAGCTTTAGAATAGAATAGAATAGAATAGAATAGAATAGAATTCTTTATTGGCCAAGTGTGATTATACACACAAGGATTTTGTCTTTGGTGCATATGCTCTCAGTGTGCATAAAATACAAGATATATTCATCAAAAATCATAAGGTACAACACTTAATGATAGTCATAGGGTACAAATAAGCAACCAGGAAACAATCAATATCAATATAAATTGTAAGGATACAAGCGACCAAGTTACAGTCCTGCAGTCATATAAGTGGGAGGAGATGGGTGATAGGAACGATGAGAAGATTAATAGTAATAGTAATGTAGTCTTAGTGAATGGTTTGACAATGATGAGGGAATTATTAGTAGGGTGATGGCATTCACAATTACTTGGAATAACTTACATTCTGTGATGATACCTTTAATACCATCAAATAACAACATCGCCCAATACCAGGTCCTTGGGAAGGATTCAATAGGTGGATAAAAATGCCAAATCCAGTCTAAGCATCTGACTGAACGTAAAACGAACCATAATAACAATACATTGATTTCTATAGCATACATCAAGAGTAGAAAGAAGCAAGGAGAGGAAGACAATGCTTTGAAAGTCATCTTATTACACCTTTTTTTTCATTACAAATTATATAAGGGAACATTTTTAAAAATAAAAACACTGTAGCATTTTAATAAAAATGAATGGTATAATTTGGAATGTAGTACAGAGGTACAAGTTTCGTGTAGCCTTTAAGGAGCACATATTTGGTAGATATATTTGTTCACACTAACAGTTGTGAATCTAATTAACAGGACTAACATATATTTTACCAATATAAAATATACCAACAAATGCCAATAAAGGTGTTTGTCATCAATGTTATGAAATGGATGCATATGTTCCCTACAAAAAATAAATCATCATTAAATCTTATAAATCTAATAATTTGTAATAGACTTGTGAGTGGTGTTAGATGCAAGCTAGCTTCCCTGTAATTTCTTGTAGCTATTTTTTTTCACTACCAATATGTTTATTGTTATAACATAAACTGGAATGGTGTGTTAATTGGAACATTTCTGCTTCTTTCATAGCATATCAACTTCGAGTGTGTCAGCCTCCACCTAGTATACCAAATGCAGAAGTTCTGACTGAGGATGATGAATTTGAAATAGGTAAAGTTAATATTTATAGAGACAACATCTATTTAATTTTAAAAAAATCATATTTAACATGCATGTATATATATATATATATATATATATATATATATATATATATATATATATATATATATATATATATATATATATATGGAAGTTCCTACATTTAGCTTTTTTATGATATAAACAATTGAATAAAATATTTAATTATGAATATATCTAAGTGAGCAACAAAGGATCTCTTTTAGCAATAGCAATAGTACTTAGACTTGTATACCACTTCACAGTTCTTTCCATCCCTCTCTAAGTGGTTTACAGAGTCAGCATATTGCCCCCAACACTCTAGGTCCTTATTTTATTGACCTGGGATGGATGGAAGGCTGAGTCAACCTTGAGCCTGGGGTAGATTCAAACTGATGAATTGCAGGCAGCTGGCAGACAGCAGAAATAGCCTGCAGTACTTAAGATGGCTGTTAAGTGGATACAGCTTCCCCACTGACGTCACTTATCAGAAGGTAGAAGAAGGAGATCATAGATGATGCTAGCACACTACAGCCATCAGAAATTCAGCTGCCCAGCATCTGAATTTTGAACGTATGACCGAGATGATATTGCAAAGGTCATAAGTGTAAAAAACATTCACAAGTCACTGTTGTAACTTTAAACCATCACTAAACTAATGGTTGTAAATCAAGAACTATGATAGTTAGATAGTCAGATTTTGATTGATAGATAATGATTGATGAAAAATAGGTAGGTAGGGAAGTAGGTAGGTAGGTAGGTAGGTAGGTAGGTAGGTAGGTAGGTAGGTAGGTAGATAGGAGAAAAAGAAAGAGAGTCATATTTTTCTTTCCCAAAATAGAGTGCTTAACACTTAAATTGGCTCGTGGCAAAAACAGTATTTTCTATTTTTAAATTGTTCACACACCTTGAAGTAATTTCAGCTATTCAAGGCTGATTTTATTGGTAACAAAACTGCATCAAGACATCCTATTATAAAATTCCCCAGAGACTACAGGTATATCCAAAGAGCCCTTTTCTATTTTTACCATAGCCCTATTTTATAGTTATATGATCCCGCTGAGATACTTCAGTTGACTGCTGTTGAAAAACCTTTTGCACTCTGTGGCATTCTTCATCTGGCCAATAGGGTTTGGCTGTGATCCTAAGCAGCAAAATGTGCAGATGGAGGAGACAGACATGTACAGCCAGAGGCAATTTGATGTCCATTACCTGGCTAAATGCTCAAGACCATTTTCCTCAAAACCAGTTTGCTTGTTCAATCAGATGTTCACTTGCTGTAAAGGTTTTAAGAAATCATTCTGCTGCTTACTGATACAGCTGTTTCAAATTGTGTTCTCGCTAAAGATGTTAACGCTAAAGTAGAATTCACAAGGAAACATTCAGATGTGTGGAAATAGAATATTGGTAAATACTGCCAAGTACCACAGCTCGGAATGAAATAAAACAAGGTTTTTATTAAATGTTAGGTGAAACAGCCTCCCGAGAAACATAAAAGTAGCCATGTACTCTGGAACATTTAAATGCTTGAATAAAATTGCGAAAGAAGAATTTCTTGATTCTCTGTGCATACTTTCATATACACAGAGGACATTTATGTTCAGAGAAAGGAAGCAAAAGTGCTGTGCAAGCAGAGTAGTGCAGAGAATTCACAGGTGTGCAAGATTTCCAGAGGATGGACTGCTTTAATGCTCTAAAGAGGAGTGTTTCATTTAAGCACCATGTTTTGCTATCTGTGCCTTTCTAATGCATTGCATTATCCTATCAATTCATGCATAGTAATTAAACTGTAACATCTATAGGACAGTTTGTGTATTTAGTTCCTTCAGTTTTAATTATAAAGTGCATTTATTAACATATAGTAAGTATACTGAAGTCAGTCTAGATAGATAAATAGACAGACTGATGATTGATTGATTCCAGGGAAAGTTACTGTGCTTAGGAATGTTCAAAGTTCAAGCATTAAATGCATAATGAAATATTTAGAAGAAAATGATCACCAACAAAAAAAAAATGTAATGTAATAAATTGTCTGTGGGACCTGATTTTTGGTAATCTAATTATGTACGAGACTATCATGGGAAACAAATTATATATGAAGAGTCAACTTGATGGCTATTATATATGTATAATTTCTGAAATTATACTAGAAATAACAAAACTAGATGCTCTTTTTTAATTGCTGAAATAACTGCAACAAAATATAAAGCTTTTCAACTCCACAAATTCACAATCATGCAAATGTGTGGTAGTCACATTAATAGCAGAGCTGGCATGAAATGACAAATTAGGTGGCTTATTTGCCACATCATTTCCTCTGTCTAATGGAACCTATTTGTGCTAGTGGTCATTTTAACATTATATAGGGTACGAAACGTGCTTCGTTAATCAATGCTATTGTCAACACTGAAAGTCCCCATTAATTGCTGTTTAACTACAATCTTTTCTCTTTTCCTCCTTTTTTTTTAATTACACAGGGGACATAATAAGGTACCAGTGTCTACCAGGTTTTACATTAGTTGGTAGTGAGATTCTGACATGTCGACTAGGAGAGCGATTGCAGATGGATGGCACACCACCTTCTTGCCAAGGTTTTAAGCACTTAAAAAAAATCTTTTTAGCATATATTTGCTTATTTTGATGTCTTGCATGCACTTTTTAGTTAGCATCGATAAACACCTGTGTGTGTGTGTGTGTGTGTGTGTGTGTGTGTGTGTGTGTGTATTTTCATAGATTTTCACGGATGTAGGTATGCTGGTCTTGTTGTATTCGGGTCTTTTTCCGTGTAAGATCAATCTTACACAGGAAAAGACCCGAATACAAGAAGACCAGCATACCTCCATCTATCTATCTATCATCTATCTATCTATCTATCTATCTATCTATCTATCTATCTATCTATCTATCTATCTATCTACTATCTATCTATCTATCTATCTATCTATTATCTATCTATCTATCTATCTATCTATCTATCTATCTATCTATCTATCTATCTGGAATATTGACTAAGTTTGATTTGAAGTTGAGGAATATCTAGAGGGTAAATGTGAACCATTCCTGAAAATGTTCATTCAAAAGTGATTTATGTGCATTGGCTTCTTATTTCCTTTGCTTTTTCTTACCCTGTGCTATGGGTAAAAGAACACAAGTAGTACTGCAGCCATGGTCTTCTCAATCATAATATATGGCTACTTGTTGGATACCCGTGCTTCATGACAAAACTATGTGATCGGGCAATGCAAGAGAAATCCGGTTCACTCCGGTTTAATCTATTGTCTCAGGTGGTCAGTGATTGAAACACATAAGGGAATATCACTCCCGCCACCTTGAGTCTATTAGCAGTTCCAAAGGTGGAAGACATAGACGTTTTGGTGTTTACTATGTTTAGTATGGTAAGGAACTCAAGACTGCTCCTGAGTAAAGGAGTGCAACATCTGCCAGTTTCAACTAACGGGATGTGAGATAACTGGCAGTATTTCTTATACAATGTGTGTTTGTGTGTGTGTGTGCACATGTGTGTGTACACATACATATACACACACGCATGCACACACTGTATAAGAAACACTAATAATCTGATGGTCATTTCAAAAAATCCTTTTTAAGTGAGCACCTAGAAGCCAAGAGGAACATATGTGCCAAATTTTAAGTTTGTAGGCTACAGTTCTGGAGATTTTGTGATAGGTGAGTGGTGTTTGGCTTTTATATAGATTAAAACTAGACCATCAACAACAGTGAATGATGAAAATCTGATGCCTTAAAACTGTGCTTCTGGAAAGAATTGTTGAATATCAAAAAGAGCAAATCATTAAATACCAGACACAGTAAAATCAATTTGTTCACTGGAGCACTAATAATAAAGCTAAAGCTTAAATATTTTGGACATATACTGTAGAAGAAGAAGCTTTTAAGAAGCTGTTTGGAAAATTTGAAGACAATCAAGAAAGAAGCTGACAAAAGATGAGATGGCTGGCTATAATTACTGATGTCAAGCACAAACTAACAAGACTTCAAAGTAGCTGACAATCCTGGAAAATAGTTGTCCATTAAATCATGAAGAATCAGAAGTGACTAAACAATTGAGTGACCTGGTGGCTAAGATGTTAGACTAGGATTAGAAAGATCCATGATTGAAGTTAATACAGTATGTAGACATGAAAATTCACTGAATAACTTTGGGGCAGTCCTAATTTTTCAGCCAAACGTATTCCTCATAGTTGTGGTTGATTCAAATGATTCAAATGTTCTAGATTGGCACCACCTCTCCTTTTATAGTTTTTATGGTACAAATAATATAGTCTTCTTTTCTTTCCAGGGTACTCCATAAAATTCTATTCACTTGGTAATCTATACCTTTGATAACTTGTTTATTTCAAATGCCACTTGACTCATTTCAATCAGAATAATAATCAGCCATTTGTGGAAAGGGGAGATACTATTTAGCAAAAACTTTCCAAAATTTATGTAGACCATAAATTGAAAAAGATAAGCAGTGCTTCATCTCATCCCATCTCATCCTATCCCATCTGTGAGTGGAAAAGCAAGGATCTTGAAAATTTCCAATAAAAAATATCTTTGGTTATTTTATAAAAAAGCAACTTGAACAAATTCAAAGCAGAAGCTGTGTAATGCTTAGGGACAGGAATAAGGTATCTATGAACAGATCAGAAGTTTCCTAAACATTCATTTTATGATGTATATTTTATTAACTGTATTTTATTAAACACAAAAGGTGCAGAGAAAATTTCATTTTTTATTAAATGATAATGTTACAATACACTTAGTCTATTGTCATTTAATACGTAAGGTTCTTGAACTCGTGGGTATTCATCATTCTTAATATCTTTAATTGAAACTGCTGCAATCTGAAAATTACTACTACTTTTATTAGAAATATTGACCTTTCAAATATATTGCTAAAAATCCACACCTAGCAACTCAATTAAAGATGTCATAATCAATGTCTAAATTTCTAGTAAAAGAATAGATGCTATTTGTTCTCATTTTAGTCTTCCATCCATAGGCACATGTAGAGAGGTTTAAAAAAATATTCTAGAAGGTGGTGGTGTGCCTGGTTTGCCTAAAGCAATAAAATCACTCTGAAGAGATATAATTTTATTTGCATGCAATCAATAAATGGTGTGTCCTAGATTGCCAGCAAAGCTGAGTAGCCCTCATCAAAAGCAGAACTAAAGCTAATGTATACCTTTGGTCCACTACACTGATGGCTAACCTTTTTGTTGTTGGGTGCTAAAAATGTGAGTGCATGTACGTAATAGCGTGCACGTGTTCAGGCACCCATAATGCAAAGCACAACCCCATGTACATGTTCACACATACACACCCATGCTCCCCGACCATGCCCACCACACAGCTTGCCTCCAAGCTGAGCTTGGTATTGTTATAGCCCAGCAACAGCCTGTGCTGCGCTCTAATTGGTCGGGCGAAGCACAGCCTGTGATTGGAGGTTGTATTGACAGTTGAAATGACAGTTGGTGCCTGAGGGTATAAATACCGTGACAGTTGTAACAGATACTGAATCGCTTGTCATCTCGCAATAAACATCTTACTCTCTGATTCCATGGCTCCTGCGTCTATCCCTCACACTTATTCAACACTGGTGACGAGGATGGGATATATCGCGATTCCGCAGAGCCTGGAATAAGAATAAAACTATGGACTATAACAGGATCCAGGCGGTTGTAACCGCCTCCCTTCGGGAGGGGAACTTCCCCACCTCATTGAAAGAGGCGGTGGTGAGACCCCTCCTGAAGAAACCATCCTTGGATCCAGCTGTTCTTAACAGTTATCGCCCGGTCTCCAACCTCCCCTTTCTGGGGAAGGTTGTTGAGAAGGTGGTGGCCTTTCAGCTCCAACGGTCCTTGGAGGAAGCAAACTATCTAGACCCCTTCCAGTCTGGCTTCAGGCCCGGTTACAGCACAGAAACCGCTTTGGTCGCATTGATGGATGATCTTTGGAGAGCCAGAGATGAAGGACATCCCTCCATCCTGGTCCTCCTTGACCTCTCAGCGGCTTTCGATACCATCGACCATGGTATCCTTCTGCGACGACTGCGGGAGGTGGGAGTGGGAGGCACCGTGCTACGGTGGTTCTCCTCCTACCTCTCGGACAGGTCGCAGTCGGTGTTAGTGGGAGGGCAGAGATCGTCCCCAAGGCCCCTAAATTATGGGGTGCCGCAGGGTTCGGTCTTATCCCCCCTGCTATTTAACATCTACATGAAACCGCTGGGAGAGATCATCCGCAGGCACGGGATTAGATACCATCAATATGCGGACGATACTCAATTGTATCTGTCCGCCCCGTGCCAAATCAATGAAGCGGTTGACGTGATGGGCCGGGGTCTTGAGGCCGTTATGGACTGGATGAGGATTAACAAGCTTGTGCTCAACCCGGAAAAGACCGAGTGGCTGTTGTGTTTCCCTCCTAAAGATTTGGCCAACATTCCAACACTCAGGCTGGGGGGTCAAATTTTACACCCCTCAGAGAGGGTTCGCAATCTGGGAGTCCTCCTGGATCCACAGCTGTCATTCGACCACCATTTAGCGGCTGTGACCAGGGGGGCATTCGCCCAGGTACGCCTGGTGCGCCAGTTGCGACCCTACCTGAACCGGGAGGCACTCACAACAGTCACTCGGGCCCTTGTGATCTCTAGGCTGGAATACTGCAATGTGCTCTACATGGGGCTGCCCTTGAGGAGCATCCGGCGACTTCAGTTAGTGCAGAACGCGGCCGCGCGAGTGATCGCGGGTGCACCTCGATTCACCCGCATAACACCTATCCTCCGCGAGCTGCGCTGGCTACCTGTCGATCTCCGGATGCGCTTCAAGGTGCTTTTACTCACCCATAAAGCCCTACATGGCAGTGGATCTGGATACTTGAGAGACCGCCTTCTGCCGATTACCTCCCTACGACCTATAAGATCGCATAGACTGGGCCTCCTCCGCATTCCATCGGCCAGCCAGTGTCGGCTGGCAACTACAAGGAGGAGGGCCTTTTCAGCAGTCGCCCCGACCCTTTGGAACGAGCTCCCCGTGGAGATTCGTACCCTCTCCACCGTCCAAGCCTTCCGCACAGCCTTGAAGAACTGGCTCGCCCGTCAGGCCTGGGGATAAGGACCGTTACCCCGCCCGAATATTGAATGTATGGTGTTGATTTTATTATATGTTGTCGTCTTAATGTTGTGTTCCCCCTCCCTTGGTTTTCTGTGAGCCGCCCTGAGTCCCCTCAGGGAAAAGGGCGGCCTACAAATATTAATAAAACCAAAACCAAAACCAAAACCAAACAGGTATTTCCACCTGGGGACCAGGGAAGGCCATTTTTGTCCTCCCCAGGCTCCAGGAAAGCCTCAAATCATTTCCAAATCTCTAGTAGGCCCATTGAGCCTGTTTTTCACTCTCCCCAGACTCTGGAGGCTTTTCTGAAGCCCGGGGAGGGTGAAAACTGTCTCCCCTGGCCCTCTGTAAGGCTGAAAATCAGCTGGCCAGTGCGGGCATTCATGCTGGAGCTGACAGCTCACATGCTAGCAGATATGGCTCTGCATTCCAGCTGTGGAATGCGTGTCATAGGTTCGTCATCACGGGTCTACTACATTGCATATACAAGACAAAGGAGAAAGGCAAACACTTTGGAAATTACAGTTCACTATGGAATGTTTTATATATACCCATCCATGTGACCTTAGTAATTATACCCTCATACTAGACCAGACCTGGTATATTTGACATTTATTGGTGAACAGGGACGATTTGATTCTTCTACCTTTGCCATTCAAGATCAATTCAGCTCATTGTGATCATTGTCTCACAGGATAATTTAAGAAGTTCCTGTCTATGGGGGGAGCAGCTCATAGGTTTCACCATCCAGATTAAATATGTTTGGGTGGTACCTTTTACTATTGGTCAGAACTACAGTATAGGTATCAACATCAGAAATATATACTGTGTGACTGGGCTTCAATTATGCAGTCTTGACCATCAATTTGACTTTTTAAAATATTTATTCCACCCTCAGCTCAGAAACTGCTGGCTCCATCATCTTATTCTATTGCAGAGCAGAAGCATTATAGAACACAAAAATTAATTCCTTGAAGAAAAAGAGAGTCAAATATTATTTAATTTCACCTGCATATTTCACCAAGCATACGGTGTTAATAGCTTTTCAATTTAGAGTTGACATACTATTTTTTTCTTCAGATATCATAATTGTGATAGTTGAAAACAGGTGATAGTCTATCTGCATTATGACTAACATTCAATTAAGCACTTAAGGAAAATATGGCTCAAGTCATCAAATGTTTAATTAAAAAAAACTTTAGTTGTGAATAGCTTTGCTATTAAATGGCTAGGCATTTTATGAAAAATATATGCACATTCTCTTAATTTCTTTTTAAAAAATATCCATTATCTAGGAATTGTTTATTAATCCATTTATTTAGCAAGGTTTAATTATTATAGTCTCAAAGGATAAAAATAATCTGTGCCACTGAAATATTTGAATAGCACATCATTTCCACAAAGAGCAACACTGAAATATTTGAATAGCACGTCATTTCATAAAGAGCAACATGTAACTTCTGGGGCAGAGTCTCCTTTTCTTTTTCTCCAAATTATGCAGGCATGTCTAAAAAAGAGAAAAGAAAACAATACCAGCGAAAAGAAATAAAAAGCCTGTTGGGCAGACTTGGAAATAGCTCCATTTATTTTCAGACACAAAGCATACTAAGCATATGCTAAGTAGAGAGACAAAAAGAGCTGGCAAGCCATTTAGCTGATCAATGATCAGCTCGCTTGGCTGGGAGGAAATTCTATTAAATTTATGGAAGTTTAGTTAAGTCTTTTGGTGTCTGCCTTATGGAATGAGTTTTCCTCTGAGATCTGAATGGTGCTCACCTTGACAATGTTTTGGAGGACAATGATTGTCCCAGGATAAGCTATCAAGTTTACAATTTTCTATGTAGACTGTTCATTTTTTTTTTAAACTAGTTCTTATACTGTGAACTATTCAGAGTCAGTCTAGAGCCGGGAGCACCTATATCACTTGGAATGTATGGTATATGGGTTAGATAGAGTCTAAGGACTGATAAAATACACACTTGTTTTAAGGATCTGTTGTTGTTGTTAGTTGCAAAGTCATGTCTGACCCATTGCGACCCCATGGACAATGTTCCTCCAGGCCTTCCTGTCCTCTTCCATTCTCTGGAGTCCATTTAAGCTCACACCTACTGCTTCGGTGACTCCATCCAGCCAATTCATTGTCTGTTGTCCCCTTTTTCTTTTGCCTTCAATTGTTCCCAGCATTAGGCTCTTCTTCAGTGAGTCTTTCCTTCTCATTAAGTGGCCAAAGTATTTGAGTTATATCTTCAGGATCTGGCCTTCTAAAGAGCAGTCAGGGTTGATCTCTTCTAGGACAGACCGGTTTGATTGACTTGCAGTCCAAGGGACTTGCAGGAGTCTTCCCCAGTACTGTAGTTCAAATGCCTCAATTCTTTGGTGCTCAACCTTTTTTATGGTCCAACTTTCACAGCCATACATTACAACTGGGAAAACCATAGCCATAACCATAGTTTTAAGGATTAAACAAGAGTTAATCCCTGCATCTTTCTGAATGTCCGGAAGTATCCCTCTCTTTGCACAGCCCATAGTTTTGTCCTTTTGAAGCACTGAGAATATCAGCCTAGTGTCCCCATAGAGCCACCTTCTTGCAGGATGAAGAAATAAGAGAAGAAGGAGGATATATATTTGGTGTATATGCATCACAAGGACACGGTGGCTCAGTGGCCAAGACACTGAGGTTGTCAATCACAAAGGTTGGCAGTTTGATGGTTCAAATCCCTAGTGCAGCATAACGGAGTGAGCTCCCGTTACTTGTCCCAGCTTCTGCCAACCTGTTCAAAAGCATGTAAAAAATTCAAGTAGAAAAATAGGGACCACCTTTGGTGGGAAGGTACCAGCGTTCCGTGTGCCTTTGGCGTTTAGTCAAGCCAGCCACATGACCATGGATACAATTTTAGACAGCGCTGGCTCTTCAGCTTTGAAATGGAGTCAGGAATGGCTAGCACATATGTGCAAGGAGAACCTTTACCTTTACAACTACAGTATATATCAAATTCTTTATGTAGTTAAATAATCTATCCATATTGAAAAACCTTTCTTTTTCAAATCTTTAAGAGATTAAAAGATGGCTAGCACTAATGGTATTTTCTCATTTGGGTAATGAAACATCTGCAAGAAAACAACCAAGCTCAGAGAGCATCAAGGACCCCTCATTGAAATTTGTAATTTACTTTAACCATGCAAACTTTCTCTCATTTCAAAAGATACATAATGTATCAATGTACATACTCAAAAAGTGACTTAGGCCAGGGACCATTTTATCACAGGAAGGAAATGCATGAACTAAGGAGTAAAATGGTTCCTTAAGTCTGGCAAGGCTTAAGACATCAAAATTTTCTCAAAGTGTAAATTTATAGGTCCACAAAGGATGTTGATAGCCAATAAATGCTGCATCCCTATTCTATCCAAAGTGACAATTATTTGGAAGAGTTTAGCTTCTTTTTATTTGATACATAATAAGATATACTTGGATAAATAGACATCATTTCAGTAAAGAATATCTAAAATATACAAAGATGAACGTATCAAATACAAGAATCTAAATACATTTCTTCTCTACTGTTTCCAGACATTTATGCATGATTTAATGTATTTGGGGTGAAGTGTTTGATGTCCAAGCTAAAAAGACCCCAATTATCCTATATCTTTTCAGTTATTCAGTTGTTTACAGCTCATTTTCTTTTCTATTTATTTCTCTGTTTATCTCTCTGTTTCTGTTTCTCTCTCTCTCTTGCAGTATTGTGTCCAGCAAATGAATTGCGCCTTGATTCAACTGGAGTGATTCTCAGCCCAGGCTACCCAGATAGCTATCCAAATCTTCAAATGTGTGCTTGGACCATTACAGTGGAAAAGGGTTACAATATCAGCCTTTACTTTGAATTCTTCCAGACCGAGAAAGAATTTGATATACTTGAGGTGTTTGATGGTAACTAAAGGATATTCAACTTTGAATGCATAATAGTTCTTTTAGCAAGTAATATTACATTATGCATTGTATCAGAAATAACAGTGTGATTGTTGCATACAATTAATGAACATTTTCACATGCTATGAACAGATGGCTGCAATATATTTCATTATTCAAGTGATTATATATCCAACAAAAACATTTAACATTTCTCTAATTTTGGTCTTTCTTTTTCCCTCATATGTGTTCCCTGGGATCAAGGACCAAACAGTCATAGCCCATTGCTAATCTCCTTAAGTGGAGATTATACCTCCTCTCTCAATATAACAAGCACTGGCCATGAAGTATTTCTCCGATGGTCAGCAGACCATGGTACCAACAAAAAAGGTTTTAGGATAAGATACATAGGTAAGTCTCCCCTTCTTTTTTTCCACTCTACTTCAAAAGAATCAATAAGGGAAACAACAAGCATATTGAGATGGAAGAGAAATGGAAGCTGGACAAAGACTATATAAAGAAGGGAGAAATAAAATCTTGGAAGATATGATTGTAAAATCCAACTAAATGCAAGTTCAGTTCTATTGTCAATATAACCAGGAAATTTGATGATCTTCCTTTCTTCTTTCTTTCTTTCTTTCTTTCTTTCTTTCTTTCTTTCTTTCTCTCTCTCTCTCTCTCTCTCTCTCTCTCTCTCTCTCTCTCTCTCTCTCTCTCTCTCTCCCACTCTCCCTTCCTTCCTTTCTACCTTCCTTTCTTCTTTTTCCTTTCTTTCTTTTTTCTTTCTTCTTCTTTCTTTCTTCTTTCTTTCTCTTTTTTGTCTAGTTCAAAGTAGCCAACTACCAAATGAGCTCATAATAATTTGTCTTCCTTCAAGGAAGGTGAAAACATCTTAATCGTAGCAGTTCTTTTTGGAACAGTATGCTTTCTTTAAACTTTTGCTTATTTGTGTTTATAAATGAAGGCAACCATGAAGCATATAATTCTGTTTAGGTTTCTTTAGATTTTGATTTCAGCTGAAGAAGAATCCACACCTTTACCTTGAATTTCACTTTAGACAAGATTTAGGTGGCAATTTTGAAGTGGAACAATGTCAACTACAAGTTGTGATACGGATTTTTAGGAGAAATACTATAGTGGTTCCATTCTAAATTCGAGATTTACATATGAACATGATGTTCATCAGTTGACAACAGTAAAATGCTGGTTCCTATAAACCAGTGTCATTTCTAAATTATCCTAAAAACCTTTAAATTATAAGCCAGTTTTTCTTCATTTTTTTTCTCATCAGTAACCTCCTTATAAGAAGATATGGATGTGAAAGAGAGTCTGCTATGCAAAATTCCATTGGAGGGGGGGGGTGTGGAGAGAGAGAGAGAGAGAGAGAGAGAGAGAGAGAGAGAGAGATGTACATTTATAGAAAATTATTTAATAGTCATTTCCATATTCCATATAATATGTTTTGTGGCTCTCTGTCCTCCCCTTCCTGACAAAGCATTCACATTCCTTTTATTCAGCCAGCATATATATGTCATGTTTCTTGATCTTTCTTCCGAATATTAAATTACCTTGAGCTCACGTTAAATTACAAATTATAATTAGAAATTTGTAAAATCTTCTAATGGAAAAATTAAACATGACAGGTAACAGAGTAAAAGTAGAATTATATTTGTAAGCGCACACACACACACACACACACACACACAATGGGGAGAATTCATAATGTTGGTACTTGCGGGGCAAAAAGAACATATTCCTTTGGTTCTTATTTATAAGATTTATTTCAATACTGATATTTGCAATATCCCTTTACACATGGGTGTAAGAACATTGAAAGTTGCAACATCCTGTTGACTGATTGGAAATTTCATTTTACTATGTAGATCTCACTATCTGCACACCTGTCCTTCCATACATTGCCGCATGATTCCCATTTCCCCAGAAGAGAAATGATGCCAGGGAAAAGATCCCCGGTAATATGAACCCCAAATAAATGGATTTATTTTCCTCTGTTAGGTAAACAGGGTGGTTTTATTTCCCCACTGTTTGTAGCATCATTGCTAAAAAGCAATCACACATATAATTCCTGCAGACATCTGTCTGCTATTAAACAGTGCAATAATTAACATCCATAGAAGGAAGAAATGTAAGATTTTTTTTTTTTTTGGTTCTGTTTTCAAGCTCTTTACTGCAGTACTCCAGAATCACCACCTCATGGTTTCATTGTAAGCCAGACAGGAGGGCAACTCAACAGCGTGGTTCGCTGGGCTTGTGACCGAGGATTCCGTCTCGTTGGGAAAAGCACTGCTGTGTGTAGAAAATCCCCCCTTGGATATTATGCATGGGATGTACCTGTACCGGCCTGCCAAGGTTAAGATTTTCATTACAAACTTACATTCTTATTGTTTGGCTCTGATAATGTTAGCCCTTTGAAGTAGACCAGGCCAGAAAACAGAAATTACAAAAAAATAAAAATAAATACTAGAATGGAGACTAGCTATAAAAACAGAATTTTGAAAGCCTGGTAGATTTTCTTGTTCCTTTTTCCTCTTATACTCAGCAGAATCAAGGTGGGCTGATCTTGAGTTTCTTCTTCACTTCTTTCTTTATTGGGGAAAAGCTTAATTACTTATTTTTTTTCCCAAGACTATCTGTGCACACTTCTACAAAAGACAACCAACCCTTTTTATCCTAGTTCATGGACAGGCCTGCTTACTTTCCTTAAGATAGCACACAGCCGTCAGTTAAAGAGTACATGTATCTCCAGTTCATGAGATATAAATGGTTTGTTAGTTGCTTTCCAGTCACAATTAATAGTATGCATTGTTTCTCAATTGGGGCATCTATACATGGGCACATGAGGAGATCAAGTGGCAAAAGACTTGACATTATCCACTGGCATGCAAACTGTGATGCAAGTATGAAAAGGTTATTGTGACACCATAGTACCCATTTCTACATTTTGGCACCAATGGTGCTAATTGAAGATGACTGAGGTCAAAAATAAATGGAGTCTTATGGTCTTTATCATAGATCTTCATCCACTGGAGCTTACTCAGGCAATAAGCTACAACATAGAAATGATGGTATGAGACAAAGTAATCAGTTCTTATTCTTAAAGCACACTGGTAATCACCAAAGAGAACAGTTTTTTTTCCCCTTAATTATTATCAGTAGGAACTTTGTATGCACCAAAAGAGCTTATGAGATTTAATGCTCACCCTGGAATTTAATAAACACATTTCTGTTTCATCATCATTGGACATTACAGTATTGATGATTGAAGAAAGGGTCTTAACATGATGTCTTGTCTATGGAATGCTGTTCTATGAGACATGCTCACACTAGGACTTCAAACTTACTATTGTTAAGATCCTGGCCAGAACTTTTAACTTTTAACCTACATGTGGCTTAGGAATGGATTACCTGGGATGATGATGATGATGATGATGATGATGATGATGATGATGATGATGATGGAACCATCAAGAAAGAAACAGAAGGTTTAATATTGCCTGCTCAAGAGCAAGCACTACAAACTAATGTGATGAAACTGAAGATACAAAAATCCACTGACAATCCAAACTACCAACTTTGCAATGACAAAGTCAAAACTTTCACATTTAATATGTGAATGCAGAAAAATTGCACAAATTGATTACAAAGCAAGATATGACTGAGCTGCTAAATTAATCCACTGGTCATTATGTAAAAAATACAATTTACCTGTATCCAAAAAATCATGCGAACATAAAGTGGAAAACGTTATCAAAAATGAGAAGGTGAAGATCTTATGGGACTTTCAAATACAGATGGATCATCATTTGGAACACAGATATCAGTGGAACAACTTGCCTCCAGAAGTTGTGAATGCTCCAACACTGGAAGTCTTTAAGAAGATGTTGGATAACCATTTGTCTGAAGTGGTGTGGGGCTTCTTGCCTAGGCAGGGGATTGGACTAGAAGACCTCTAAAGTCCCTTCCCACTCTGCTATTCTATTCTATCACATTGCGAAAACTGAAACATACAATTTATTGATATTGCAGAAGCAGGAGACACCAGAGTGAAAGAAAAAGAACTGGAAAAAAATCACAAAATATTGTGACCTGGCTATCTTAACAACACAGTTATGGATGAAACATATAACAATGATACCCATTGTCATCAGGGCACTTGGCACCATGTCCAAGAATTTTACAAAACACATAAAGAAATTGCAGCTTCCTGCAATAATACCAGGAGAACTGCAAAAAGCTGTGCTGCTCGGAACATCATATATTTTAAGAAGATACTTGGTTGAAACTTAAAGTAGGACACTGACAGCAACCCATATCAACCTTTATCACCAGTCAATGGTATTTGTGACAAATCTTTAAATGTTCACTTGGCTGAGTTTCATGCTTAATGAATACAAGAGATAATAATACTAATAATATCATTTATTGTCATTGTACATCACATATATAACAAAATTGGTTTAGCCTCATCTTTTTTCCAAGAGTCAGTACTCCTCTAACTGGATTTAGCAGAATTGCTATGCTGCAGATTCCATCAGCCAAAGATTGGGAGGGAGTAGAAGATGCTGTGAACCCTGCTCTACGGAACATCCTCCCATTGGATATTAGAATGACCCCAAACCTCTAAACCATTTTTAAGGTCCTAAGAACTTAGCTATGTTTCCAAGTTTGTTTTTTATTGTTTAAAATGTTTTTAATGTTTTAATTGTAATTTTTTTTTCTGAATTGTAAGCCATCCAGAGTCAAGGACTGAGATGGGCAGCTGTAGAAATGGAATAAATAAAATAATAAAATAAAACTCATCCAGATAAATTGACGGTTGACTGACATTTAGAATGGCTGAGATTCTAAATGTATCTCTTCCTGCATTTTCACTGCAGCCATATTCAGTGTAATACGCTTTTATGGCAATACTTAGTAGCAAAACAAGGAATATGTTTTCAATTACTTTAACTCAAAATTCAGAAGAGATTATGAATTTCAGATTATTGAAAGAAATGCAAATGCACTATTCTTTTCTTTTATTTTCTTCAGTTACATTTTCCTATACCAAAACGTTATTCATTCTAAACATGCTGTCATGGTTATGATGTTTCTACATTTCTATCATCTTACCTGTTTAATTACTTTTTGAAATATATATATTTTATGGCATTGAGAAGGAAGCAGAATTTCAGAGTGATGCTAAATAACATTTTTACAATGTTAACGAATGCACTTCGGCGGGGAGGGGGGGGAAACCAGATGTAGCATTTGGAAACTTAGAGGTCTTTCATGGGTTGCTTGTAACCCTTGGATATCACATTGCTTTTTTGGTTTTAATATTATTATCTTAATTCTATTTTATGAATTTCATTATTATGATTATTCTGTGAGTTTTATTATTTGGATATTAGCTACTCCGCATATTGGAGATAAGCAGAATATAAGCATTGGCGAATTAATTAATATTGAAATCTTTTTTATCAACCTAGCTTAAATACAAAGTACAATAACTTTTTAATTTGTTTTATTTTTGTTTTCATATTTGGTGCATGACTTTCATTTGCATCAAGTTGAAAATGAATTTTATATTCCTTTTTTCATTATCGCTATTATTACATTCACTTTAATGTAAAATCCCAGCTGCCAGTTCTTTAGCTGATGTTGGCCTTCATAAGTTTCAAGTTATAACCCAAGAACTTCGGATGATGTAGGATCTGTATAATATATGTGTTAATCTAGTCAGAGTGGCCTTTTGTAATTGACACATGTAAATTTTCTCAATATGTAGATTTTCTAAGTGCTTCCAAGAATTTTTCAGTGGCACTCAATGTGGCAATAAGATTTGATTTTTAAATCTTGATACTTTCTTATCATCTCCAATTCTTTGTCTTTTATTCTACTACTCCCTACTATTGTCACAAATTATCCACATTGTCTTCTTTTATTATTATACTTAGCTGCCCAATCGGCTAAATGTTTAGACTAGATTTGGCATTGTTATCCATCTATTAAGGACTTCCTATCTGAGGATAAGCAGAAGCTGTTTGATGGTTTTAAAGGTTTTATTACAGGATGTAAGCTATTTAGCTGCCTTTTGTAATTGACTTATAGTGATTTTGTCAATGCCAATTGTGTTCAAGAGATGTTCCAATTGTTTGGCAATTATTTTATTATTATTAACTGCAGTATTATTTAATCACTAATGTTTTGCTTTCTATTGTTTAATATAATGTTTTAATTGTTTAATATGATGTTTTCTAGGAGACCAGAATATTATTGTCATTCATAATATTAATGGCAGACAAATCTTAAATAATCCTAAATGAATTGGTGAAATGATTTCCAGATAATGCCATATAAAACAATGAGTATTTGCTGATGTTCGTCTCATGCAGCATTGTCTGGAAATCATTTCATTAGCATACACCTTCATGAAAAGTATACTGAATATTACCAATCATATTATACCACTCATAATAGCAGTCATATTATTTTAATGTGAATTTTCTTTAAATGCATTTTCCCACCAAAAGCATGAATATGTATTAATACACATTTACGGTTAACAGTTGCAATTTAGACATACAATATACAAGTGAATATGCACCTAGAAAAATGTGTGTAGAATGTTTACCCAATTTTATGCAAGCCATTTACTGGTGAAGGCATGATTTTCAGGATTTGAAATTTCCTGAGATCCATTTCTTAAAAGACAAAAGAGTTCCAAACAGAAGACCCCATTTAAATTTATTGAAATCAAGTTTCCTTGATTATATTGATTATTTATTTAAGTTTTATTTATATATATATAAATAGCAAAATGCTCTACAAATACCTGTGTATTTGAAAACTTAAGGGTAATGTGGACAATGTGATTTTGCTAGATGAGCTGACTCTAAAATATATCTGTTTGACTTGGTTATGACTTGGTACTTCATGCATAATGCATCTATATGAAAATATTTTTGGGGTCACTCTGTCCTAGTCCTATAAAGTTCTGTTCTTCTGACTAGTTCAGCTTTCCAGAACTATTTGAATGTTTTTTTCCCCTATTCTAATTCTTGGAATCCCGAGTGGCAATACTAATATAAACCGTTGTCTGTGCCTACATATGTGAATCAATCCACAAATTAAACTGGCTAATTTTTTAAATCTATTTTTATCTTCCTGAATCTAAAGCAGGGGTCATCAACCTTTTGGACCTGAGGGCCCACCAAATTCATAATTTTAAATCTTGAGGACCACTAATATGATTTTAAAAAAGATAAATAGTATTTAGTGCAATATAAAAAATGCAAATATTTTTTTCTGCAGACCACCAAAATTTTCTCGTGCACCATCAGTGATCTATGGACCACTGGTTGGTGACCACTGATCTAAAGGAAAGTAGCATTTGCCCTGTACACTTCAAAAACTTTTTAGAAAAAAATGTTTTGAAACAAGGGGAAGAGCAATGTATTTTTAAAACAGATGCATCTTTTTTTTTAGATTCACATGTAATCTAATCTGGAATCTGGAAAACAAATGTCTCTTTGAGTAATTGATGTATGAAAATAGCCATGTCTTTTATGCAATTCATTAATACAACAGCATCCTATGGCAAACTCCTTTGGAAGTCAGAAAAAAAATGTTATGGCTTCAAGGAGGTGCTGTATTCATATTTTGCCATACCTCTTCCAAACAATGCTCAAAGCATGCATAGTTTTTGTACAAAGTTTGATCAATCATAGGGATTGGATTCCCTTTAATTCAATTAAAGGGATTTAATTAAAAGAAAATAACTCTTGACTTGGACATTTTATACAGAAGTTGTTTGAAACCTGACTAATAATAAGGATGGTGTGGGATGCTTGCAGCTGTTTATTACTGAGCTAGGTAACATCATCAGTGCTAGAAGGGAGTGGGGTTTGCTCTCTGTTTATATACGGTACTAGTGGCCTAGCGTTGCAGCAGCCCTCCCCTTGCTCCTCGAGTCGGTAGCCGAGCTAGCAATTGAGTTCCCCAGACTTATGGTCCTGGGGGACTTCAATTTGCCTTCGCTCGGTGAACACTCTGATGGGGCGCAGGAGTTCATGGCTTCCATGACGGCCATGGGCTTGACCCAGGTAATCCGGGGCCCAACCCACTCAGAGGGTCACATGCTCGACCTCGTATTCCTCTCGGAGCAGTGGACTTGTGATCTTGGTCTGAGGGGCAATGAGATCATACGCCTGTCGTGGTCAGACCACTGCCTACTGAGGCTTGACTTTCGGAGGCCAAACCCCCACTGTAGGGAGGAGGAACCGACCAAGTGGTTCTGCCCCAGGCGACTTATGGACCGCTTGAGGTTCCAGACGGAGCTTGGGGTTATTCCTGATACTCTCACCCACAGTCCGGTGGAGACTGGTTGCTGCCTGGCATTCGGCAGCATCGGAAACCCTTGACCGGATTGCACCACTACGGCCCCTCTGAGGCGGCGGATCCCGGAGGCCTCCTTGGTTCACCGAGGAGCTCCGGGAGAGGAAGCGCCGGAGAAGCACCTATGGAGGTCCGATAAATCCGAATCGAACCGAGCACTCTTAACAACTTGCACCAAGGAGTACATCAGGGCACTTAGGACAGCAAAAAGATCGTATATTGCCACCTTGGTTGCATCCGCTGAGTCCCGCCCAGCCGCCCTGTTTAGGATAACCCGCTCCCTCCTACATAGGAGGGATACGGGGGACCCCTTGCAGGGTAGGGCTGAGGATTATGTCCAGTTCTTAGCGGACAAAGTTGCTCGGTTTTGGTCGGATTTGGACTCCACCTCTGCAGATCCAGCCGAGGCACAAGAGGATAAATTGGTAGACCACCCCTGGGTTGAGTTTCAGGATGTTGCCCCTGGGGATGTGGACAAGGCCATGGGAGCTGTGAGTGCCTCCACCTGTGTACTGGACCCGTGTCCCTCCTGGTTGGTCTCCAACAGCAGTGAGGTGACACGAGGCTGGATCCAGGCGGTTATTACCGCCTCCCTTCGGGAGGGGCACTTCCCCTCCGCACTTAAAGCGGCAGTGGTGAGACCCCTCCTGAAGAAACCATCTTTGGATCCAGCTGTTCTCAACAATTATCATCCAGTCTCCAACCTCCCCTTTGTAGGGAAGGTTGTTGAGAAGGTGGTGGCCTTCCAGCTTCAATGGTCCTTGGAGAAAGCCAGTTACCTAGACCCCTTCCAGTCCGGCTTCAGACCTGGTTACAGCACTGAAACCGCTTTGGTCGCATTGACCGATGATCTCTGGAGAGCCAGGGATGGAGGCCATGCCTCCATCCTGGTTCTCCTTGACCTCTCGGCGGCTTTCGATACCATCGACCATGGTATCCTTCTGCGAAGACTGCGGGAGGTGGGGGTGGGAGGCACTGTTTTGCAGTGGTTCTCCTCCTACCTCTTGGACAGGTCGCAGTCGGTGTTAGTTGGGGGGCAGAGATCGACCCCTAGGCCCCTAACATATGGGGTGTCGCAGGGTTCGGTCTTATCCCCCTACTATTTAACATCTACATGAAACCGCTGGGCGAGATCATTCGGAGGCACGGGATAAGATACCACCAATATGCGGACGATACCCAGTTGTATCTGTCCACCCCGTGCCAACTCAATGAAGCGGTAGACGTGATGAACCGGGGTCTTGAAGCCGTTGGGGACTGGATGAGGGCTAACAAGCTTGTACTCAACCCGGAGAAGACCGAGTGGCTGTTGTGTTTCCCTCCCAATAATTTGGCTAGTGCTCCATCACTCAGGCTGGGGGGCCAAACTTTATACCCCTCAGACAGGGTTCGCAACTTGGGAGTTCTCCTGGACCCACAGCTGACCTTCGATCACCATCTGACGGCTGTGACCAGGGGGGCATTTGCCCAGGTTCGCCTGGTGCGCCACTTGCGACCCTACCTGAACCGGGAGGCTCTCACAACAGTCACTCGGGCCCTTGTGACCTCTAGGCTGGAATACTGCAATGTGCTCTACATGGGGCTGCCCTTGAAGAGCACCCGGCGACTTCAGCTAGTCCAGAATGCGGCCGCGCGAGTGATCGTGGGTGCGCCTCGGTTCGCCCACATGACACCTATCCTCCGCGAGCTGCGCTGGCTACCTGTTGATCTCCGGGTGCGCTTCAGGGTGCTACTTACCACCCATAAAGCCCTTCATGGTAGTGGATCTGCGTACTTGAGAGACCGCCTCCTGCCTATTACCTCCTTGCGACCTATTAGATCGCACAGATTAGGCCTCCTCCGAGTTCCATCCGCCAGTCAGTGTCGACTGGCAACTACACGGAGGAGCGCCTTTTCAGTAGTAGCTCCGACCCTTTGGAACGATCTCCCCGTGGAGATTCGTACCCTCACCACCGTCCAGACCTTCCGCACAGCCCTCAAGACCTGGCTATCCCGTCAGGCCTGGGGATAAAGATCGTAATCCGTCCCCACCCGAATGATGAATGTTGTGTACTATTTTTACTTATGTATTGTTTTATGTCTTATTGTCTTGTACTCCCCTCCCTATATATTGTAAGCCGCCCTGAGTCCCCTCAGGGAAAAGGGCGGCCTATAAATAATAAAACCATAAACCATAAACCATAACCCTGTCAGTATGGAGTGTTCTTGGTGGTTCCTTGATTAGACTGTTTGTCTGAGTTGGTAGTTATTTGATTAAACTTTTATTTACTTCTTATATTTTGCTTAGTATTAATCTTGGTCTTTATTTCAAGAGGCAAGTGGAATTTCTGATTTTTCTTTGAATACATTTTGCTTCTCATCTAAGAAGCTTCTTCAGCTCTGACTAGATGGTGGGGAATAGAACGATTTATACTCCTTGCAGACAGCTAGTCATTTGCATTCTTCTAGAAAGTTGTTGGGGCCACCTGGAGGTTTATCTGTGTCGTCAGGGTCACCTGAGTAGTGCAAATGGATGTGGATAACCATGACCAGGATGACTGAGAATCTACACAGACATGTTCGTCTTAGTGTTAATCTCTGCTTATTTGGGTATTGACTGTTGGTGAGGAGGTGTTTTGGTCTTTTTTGTTTCCTTTTTGGCTTTTTGATTGTCTTTTGAAAGATGTATACACCGATGGTGCAACTGCTGATTTTAATCTTAGATTAACAGAAAGAGAACTCCCTTTTAGCAGAACTGCATAAATCAGTATGCCTTTGCATTGCTTTCCATTTGTCTTGTCACCACAATTATGATTAATATTTTCCAAAAGTAAGAGTGCTGAGTCTTGCCATTATTACAAGTAATCAGATGGCCTTTATGTTATCTTTGCCACCTGAAAATGACTATTTCATGAATAGCTAAGTGAATTCAGTAAGATCAACATTTTAAACAATATGGATGGAACTTCAAACTGATGGTCCTGATCCTCTGAGCAGTATCCACTTCTGGAAAAAAGAGGTTGAGGAATGCTATAAATAACTCGGTATATGAGATTCTCAGTCTGTTTTTGCTACCATCGGCTGATGTAAAGATTTGCATGATTCTGAAGGAGGGGTGGCATTGACTCCTCCCCAACACTTTGGCATCCTAAGCCAATGCCAATTTGTCCTTAGGCTAAACTTGACCGTGATGCAATGTTATTTAAACATGTACGCTGCACATCATACAAAGCGAGAATTATTACTTAGGGTTGTAAAATAGGAGTAAGAGGCTAATAAAATATAGTGTCTCTTTCAACAGCTATTTTTACAAACACCAGATTGTTGGAAGCAGATGGATCCTTATATGAACTCTTCCAAGGATGATTCTCTATGGGTTCTAGAATACTTTTAACAACTTCAAAATCAATAGTTCCCCTTTGCTTTAGTTTTATTGAACTAGTTTGTTTTATTGGACTTGGTTGGGAAATATGCACATACAAAGACACAGGGATTTTATTTTTACCCTCAGGAAAATCTCTAGCAAGTGTGTGTGTGTGTGTGTGTGAGGAGGAATACTCCACACATACATATCGATTTCATTCCCCCTTACCGAAGGTATTATTTTTTTAAAAAAACATTTCTATTAAATAAACAAGCATCAGCAACAAGGAAGCATCATTTCAAAACTTGAACAAACATTCCCTTTTGTTTCTTTTTAGTGATATAAATTATTCTATCAATGCTGATTGGCAGGTATAAAATTCAAAGCTATGAAAGAGATGGGGAAGTGAATAGGCTGACCTTGGTCTTCAGTTTATATTGTTCGAGGCATCATATTTTTGAGTGAAATGAATAACGTTTCTGACAGAATGCTGAAAACCTTTATGAGAAACTACTTGAATGAAATGGTATCAAGGAATATTCTGCTAGTCTAACCCAGTAAGAAAATAGAGCAAATAATTTGCAAAAGAAAGTATGAGAAAAGAAATGTGTTATTCACCAAATGATTGCCCAGAGACCAGCAATGATGCTATGCATATACTTTTGAAATAGCTCTTCGTAATAAAAACAGCAAGCAGTTGAACATATCACCTGAAGCTTTTATGAGAGTGAAACGAGAGTCCTTCTAAAACATCATTATAGAAGCTGCTTCACTTTTCCTGTTCAGAAATAAAATAAAAAATCATTCTTTCCAATCCCAATGCCTTTGTATTTTCTTCAGTTTTCAACTTCTGGAAGATTGTGTTGGCACTGAGGTAGTTTTCTTCTTTCAGTTTGGTCCCATTCTGCTCAAAATCCCAAAGCCGTTATGTCCTCAATCTTATTTAGAAGAAGCCAACCCAACCTTTTGATGACTAAATAAATAATACTTGGTATATTGTTTAATAAGAACAAATTTCCAACCTGAAATGAAGAAAAAAATATCTAATAGAGTCAGAAAGACATGAAAGTACTTGAATCCTAAGAAGATAGAACTTAAGCCTGTTCTACAGATTGGGAGTTTTTCTGGCTTCAGACACTGCAAAGGGGCAATGAATACTTCACCAAGTTTGATGACGTCAGGCACCAAAAACTAAGAAAGACATGCTGAGTTTCTTCTAAACCTGGGGTGTCAAACTCACAGCGTCATGGCCGGCATCACATGCCATATTGGGACTTTTTCCGCTGTTGCTAAACTGGCATGGGTGTTCTGACCTAGGCTTCCTGAGAGCATGAAGCAAACTACTTGTCCTGACAAAAACCCATTTTCTTAATTTACTGTGAATTCTGCTGATTCACATCCAGCAAAGTCTTTCAAGGGAGAATTTACAGTCACAGAACTTATCTGGCTTGGAGAGCTGCCAGGCCGATATCTGCAAGACTTGGCAAGGAGCCTTGGAGAGTCATAAACCAATTAAGTGAACTAATTGTCTCCTGCAAACTCCACTCCCCTTTCGCTACTCTTTTATTTTCTCTAGGAGGGGCCATTTGTTGTCCACCTGTGGCCTTACTCCCAAGTCAACCCCTGTTCTTTACCTGTTCCTTTTGTCTGACAACTCTATGCATGCACCCACTGGGAACAGACTTCAGTTGTTCATCTGCCTCACTGATGTCTGATTCTGAAGATAGCCAATAACTGGCATATGGATCTGGTCCCCTCTCTGCCTCCAACACAGAGCACTTTTCAGAGTCTTCCCCAGATTCCAGGACTGGCCCACGTTCCTCCCCAACCTCTTCACTGTCTGAACCTGCTGCCAGCTCTGCAGGCCGCTGGCAGGCCACAACAATCTGCATGTCTAGTACATGACTCATCCAGCATATGACAGGCCCTGTTCTAAGCAGTTTTCTTTATTGTTCCTCACATGTAGACAAAATCTTGCCAAACAGATTACTTGTCAAGCAGATTACTTGCCTAATTAAAAATACTTTGAGAACCTTTAGGGGGGACATATACAGCACCCCCTCTTGGAATCCAGACTACATTCCACCACAGAAGAAACTCATTTGCAAGCACAGGTGGCTGTGAAAAAGGAAAAAGAAAGTCTGAATGATGCATTATTTGTAATGCTGCAATTCTGCCAAGCATTTTTAGTCATATTTTCATATCTGAATTAGAATTCTATTTCTGAATATTAGAGATAAAAACATAGAAATAAAATTTGCTCATGTAGTCAAATTCTGAAAACTTGCTAATCCTTCCAAGCATCTTTAAGAATTTTAAGAAGTCTGAAATCATATTTTCATATTTGAATTACAGTTTTATTTCTGAATACTAAAATAATATACATAGAAATTGAATTTTCCAGTATAGTCAAATGACATTTTGCTTGCCTGTGTTAATGTTTCAGCTATCTCCTGTGGAATTCCAAAAGCTCCATTAAATGGTGGGATATTAACTACAGATTACTTAGTAGGCACGTATGTTACTTACTTTTGCAATGATGGGTACCGGCTATCCTCCAAGGAACTAACCACTGCATCCTGCCAGCCAGATGGCACATGGAGCAACCATAATAAAACACCTCGCTGTGTAGGTAAGCATAACCTACAAAGGATTTCTTTGCTTTGTTGTTAAACAGTTAAAGATCAGTACTAATATTTCACTTTCTAAATAATTATAGATTTAAAGGGATTGTAGGTAATGAGTGAAGCATCCCACAGACATAAGTGAGTGTATGCACAGGTAGTCCTCAACTTACAACCATTCATTTAGTGACTGTTCAAAGCTACAACAGCACTGAAAAAAGTGACTTATGAGCAGTCCTCATGCTAGTGTTGCTTGTTGTAGCATCTCTATGATTATGTGGTCGAATTTAGGCTCAGGTGGTTACAGCATCCTGAGGTCACCTGATCATCATTTGCAACATTTCCAGGAGGCTTCTGATAAGCAGAGGCAAGGGGGGAAGCTGGATTTGATTAATGATCTGCTGATTCATTGAACAACTGCAGTGATTTGCTTAATAGCTGTGGCAAAAAATGTCATAAAATTAGATGCAATTCACTTAGCAGCTGCCTTGCTTAGCAGTGGAAATTCTGGTCCCAATGATGGTCATAAGTCAAGGACTACCTGTATTCAAAGAATAACTTAATGAACAAAGAAAAATTTAATGAACGTGGCACACATATTATTGTAGGTTGTCATTTATTGCTCACTTAATGCCTGTCCTGTTTATCATAGCAATAGCAGTAACAGTTAGACTTATATACCGCTTCATAGGGCTTTCAGCCCTCTCTAAGCAGTTTACAGAGTCAGTATATTGCCCCCAGCAATCCGGGTCCTCATTTTACCCACCTTGGAAGGATGGAAGGCTGAGTCAACCTTGAGCCGGTGAGATTTGAACAGCCGAACTGCTGAACTGCAGTCAGCTGAAATAGCCTGCAGTGCTGCACTCTAACCACTGCGCCACCTCGGCTCATCATCATAATGACTGTCTTGTTTATCATTTATCATCATTACCATGTCTCCCCTAGACCTTCTCTTCAGTATACTAGCCATGCCCAATTCCTACATACGATGAATGGTTGCAGGAACCGGGCATGGCTAATCTTAGTGAAGAGATATGATAGCAGTGTCATGTCTCTTGATATGGGAAGAGATATGATAGCAGTGTTCCAATATTTTAGAGGGTGAAATATTGAGAGGAGGGGGGTCAAGCTATTTTCCAAAATGCCTGAAGGCCAGACAAGGAATAATGGATGGAAACTGAACAAGGAGAGATTCAACTGGAAATCAGGAGAAATTTTCTGACAGCAAGAGCAATCAACCAATGGAACAGCTTGCCTTCAGAAGTTGTGGGAGCTTGATCACTGGAAACTTTGAAGAAGAGACTGGATGCCATTTGTCAGAAATGGTGTAGGGTCTGCTTGGGTGGTGGGTTTGATTGGATGACATACAAGGACCCTTCCAACTCTGTTAATCTGTATCCTTTTAAAGTTACAGTAAGAACTACCTATAACAGACAACATTTCGGAGTTTAAAAAGTCCAAAAAGTTTATTAGGAGATTTCCCCCCCCCCAAAAAAAAAGACATTCTCTGTAAAAGAGAAATCACAAAGCTGGCAGACTCTTTTCCAGCTAACAATTCTATGCAGCTGCATCTCATAAAATCTTTTGCTTAAAAAAAAACTGTTAGTCAGAAGAGATGGAACCAGAGTTATTGTAGTCTGAACTCTATGTAGTTTTGCCTTATACCAGCTTTAATTCATATAAACTACATAGTTTCAAAGGTATCTTCATATAACCACACACTGAGTTTCAAAAAAACCCAAAACACCTTGTGTAACTTAAGTACTAGGAACCTTTGTAGTTACAAAATAAAGTATAACTTATTTTCCTGAACAGTTTAAGCACAGTATATATTTCTGTCCAAATTCTTCGGACACCTTTGACAATCCTTCATTAATAGTGATGAAGCTAAATGACATGATACATAGTTGAGGACCTTCTCATTTCAATAATGTGCTTGGGAAAATTGCTTGGTACCGACCAGTTAGTCTTCCTACTGATGGTCTTCAAGGCGACTAAAATTATAGATTTTAACTGTTTGATAATTTTTCAATCCTGGGAATGTTTGAAAATTATGATTCTTATATATTTTACATCATTTCATTGTAAAAGCTCTTCCAGGGTAATTCTCAAATGTTTTTGGTTTTTTTAAAAAAATATTAGATTGGAGTTTTTTTCTTTGTTTTTGTTTTTTGTAAGCTACTAGAGAAGGCTTGTTTAATGAATCCATTGATTCATTTAATGAATTTATACATTCAAAATCATCATGATCAGACTGGAAATAAACAAACAGTGCTGGAGGGAGATACTATATACTTATCGAAAGCACAGAAAAAAACAGAATCCTCCTTTGAATACAAAATGCATGTTTTATGCCCCAAACTTTAATAAGGCAAGTCAAAACTTGTTCCATTTTCTTTTAATGAACAAAACAGAACTTCATTATTGCCAAAAGTTATGCATATGGTAATGAGGGTGCTAATGATGATTGAAAGAGTGTTCCATTTGTATTTTCAGAATAAGGGGATGTTGCTTATTTCATAAAGGAACAGACAAAATTCACTAAGTGTGTGGATGGTTTTGCTAGGCACAGACACATAGATACATGTACATATGCACACATCTACATCATCCATCTGTTCTTTGTTTCTATATCTATATGAGCCGAGGTGGCTCAGTGGTTAAATGCAGCACTGCAGGCTACTTCAGCTGACTGCAGTTCTGCAGTTCGGCTGTTCAAATCTCACCGGCTCAAGGTTGACTCAGTCTTCCATCCTTCTGAGGTGGGTAAAATGAGGACCCGGATTGTTGGAGGCAATATGCTGACTCTGTAAACCGCTTAGAGAGGGCTAAAAGCCCTATGAAGCGGTATATAAGTCTAACTGCTATTGCTATTGCTATCTGGATGCCACCATTTGACATAGTGACAAGGAAGAACGGAAAATAGATAAAACAAAATAGCAAAATAGCTAATTGGGAAATTAAAATCAAAGTGAGTATAACAGAGAGAAAAGAAAGACCTTTGAGGTCTATTTAAGTCATGGGTCCTCAAAATATAGCCCGTAGGATGCATGTGGCCCACCAAAGCCTTTAATCCAGCCCACGCAGGACCAAGAGGCTGCCCCGCCCACATCACCCCACCCACCCTTCGACTGAGCATAGGATTTACCTTTGCAAGCCCCATGGGCTGCAACTGAAAGATAAGGCCAACAATTTTGGCCTGCAGAGACGTTCTAGAAGTGGGGTAGGTAAAAAAAATGGGGCACACAGACACCCCAGGGGCCAGTTTGGGCGAAAAAAATGAGCCATTTTTGCCTGTTTTTGGTGTGCAGAATGCTTCTGGGGGTGGGGGAGGTGAAAAATGGGGTGCACAGAAACCTCAGGAGGCCAAAAATGGGCTCATTTTTCACCTTCCCTGCCTCTAGAAGATAGATAGAGTAAGATAGATAGACACAGAGTGAGAGAGACAGAGGGAGAGTAGGAGATACAGAAAGGGAAAGAGCGCGAGAGAAAGAGAGACAGAGATTTCTCAAGCTCCTTGGGGCTGAGAAAAATTGCTGCAATACTGAGTTTCCTGAAGTGGACCACTAGCCCCCCAAACAACTGGAAAAAAAACAATTTAATAAAAAAGCAACCAAAAGAGCAACATGCAAACAAAAGCAAATAAAACATCCCCAGGAGCAAAACAAATTTAATTTGTGTGCATTGTTCAATGGACTGTTAAATTGGCCACACTCACCTAGTCACATGACCTTGCCATGCCCACCCAGTCACATGACCATCTAGCCACACCCACCCAGCCGGTCTGACCCCCCAACAGTCTGAGGGACCATGAATTGGCTCCCTGTTTAAAAAGTTTGAGGACCTCTGATTTAAGCCATCTGCTGCAGAACTTGCCATAAAAGTGCACTAAAAGCTGTGAAAATGTCCACATGTGGAACATCGCCATTAAGGCAATTAAGACAATAACACGTAATGAAGAAAAAAACCTTTTACCTAGAAAAGATACGTTGTGTGAATTATTAGAGGTGAGCCTTCTTTTAGAGTCTAAGTGGATGTTTTTGTTTTTTTTAAAAAAATGGCAAAGTACTGTTATTATTTTCGGTATTGAATACAATCCAGATAGATATAAACACAGTAGAAATAAGGTGTAATTACAATTGCAAAGTTTTGTCACTTGTTTGTGCAATCTGGTTTTCCATCCTATAGCCAATGATAGTGTTAGGAGAGAAAAAGCTCTCTTATTAGTTACGACATATATTCATTTTCTGATGGAAAGAGTAATTATGGATAGATCCTAGTGATACGATTCTGCTGATGTTAATAATTTAGCAGTCAAAAGTTAAATCAAGAATTCTCATTTTAAAATATAAATCTCCTGCTTCAAGATGTACGATAATCATTTGAATTCCAGAAATGTTTATATAAGATAAATATTCCTGATCAAATAAATAAACATGTTTAAACTCTAATATGTGGTCCACTAATTAGTTATTTTGAGCAATGAAACAAACATTCTCCGTAGCCAAAAAAATGTTAAGCTGAAACAAAACCAGAATTAGCTACAATCTACAGATTACTATGCAACCGTTTAATTTATGAACTAAGATTAAGTTTCATATCCAAATACATAGACTGATATCAAGGATTGACAGTGTGAAGCTCTCAAAATATATTCTTTTTTTTCCCCTTTCTATTTCAAGTTGTTACCTGCCCAAGCATTAATTCATTTACCCTGGAACATGGAAGGTGGCGAATAGTGAATGGTTCTCACTATGAGTACAAAACAAAAGTAGTTTTTAGCTGTGATCCTGGCTACCATGGATTGGGACCAGAATCCATTGAATGTCTTGCTAATGGAACTTGGAGCTGGAGAAACGAGAGGCCATACTGCCAAAGTAAGTATTCTACTATTAGTTGTTCATATTCAAATCCAAAACACATCCTCGCCAGCAATCAACACCCAGATAGGCAGAGATGAACACCAAGAAGGATACTAGACCAACAACTAAGAAGAACAGGTAGACGTCAATCTACAACTATTCATTTAGTGGCACCAAAAAAGGGATTTATGAACGTTTTTCATACTTATGACCGTTGCAGCATCCCATGGTCACCTGATCACAAACCAGACACTTTGCAACTGACTTTTATTTTTAAGGCTTGCAATGTCCTGGAGTCATGTGATCACCTTTTTGACCTTCTGATAAGCAAAGTCAAAGGGGCTACTAACTTAACAACTGCAGAGACTCACTTAACAACTGTGGCAAGGAAGGTTGTAAAATGGGTTAAAATTCACTTAACAACTGTCTTAACAACATAAATGTTGGCTTAGTTGTGGTCAGAAATCAAAGACTATAAACAATACCCCAGTTAAGGAACTTCCGACTCAGACAAACAAGCTAACTGTAAACAACAGCCCAATCAAGGAACCCCTAAAAACCCTCGCAGAAAAACTGTCTGCTAGTATATCAATAGAGGGTAAATCCCATTCCCTTCCCTCACTGATGATGTTATCTAGTTTGGTAGTGAAATGTCTGCAAGAAAACAGCCAACCTTAAAGAACACCAAGGACCTCACCATTCAATCCTGAACTACAAATATTATCATCTGGTGGTATCATTCATATTCAACTAGCTCCAGGATCTTATTCATTCTTATATTCAATAGGCATTTATTTCCAACATCCTTGTGTCCGTTTTGAAGACCAGCAAACTGAATCTTAGAATCCTTTATCAATAGGGAAGATTTTTCATATGAGGATAATAAGCCTATTATTCTCATCCAAGCATTACTGCTGGGGGGAAAAAATCCATGGTCTGTATCAATAAAACTTTTAACTACATAAGAATATCCTTGAAGCTTTCATAAAGTCAACATAATCATTTGATGCTCATGGCTTTAAAATGAAGCACATTCACCAGTTTTATTCTCTGTAGTTTTCAGAATCAGATCTATCAGTAATCACAAAATCAATTTTATTCCATTGCACAGTATCATTTTCTGTCACTTTACCTACAGACTGTTTAAAATACACTTCCAATTAAAGATTCTTTTTCAAATGGGTCTTATCCTAGCCAGTCCTAAAGGTTTTAACATTTTTATTGTCACTGCTGTTTTTTTTTTAAAAAAATATTTTTAATTTATTTTACTGTTGGAGAGTGCAACATAATATTGCAAATATGTATATTCTTCTTTTCAGTTATTTCCTGTGGAGAACTTCCTACACCTCCAAATGGGAATAAAATTGGGACTCAGATTACATATGGCTCGACTGCTATATTTACTTGTGACCTAGGATTCATGCTGGTGGGCTCAGCGGTAAGAGAATGTCTCTCTTCTGGATTATGGAGTGGAACTGAAACGAGATGCTTAGGTAAGGAAACACACTGGATATATTTGTTTTGAAAACAAATTGCATATATTTTAGTATCTCATGTAATTCTGAGGGGCTGTCTCTTGCTGGTCACATCTACCCAACTCATCAGAGCAGGGTGGCAGGGAATGTTGTGAGTCCCATCCCCGAGGGAGATACACCTGGTGGGACCCATAAAAAGGGTCTTCCCTCTCTCTCTGGAACGTCATCCTCCCAGAGAATGGCGCCCACTCTAATACTCTTCCAGAAGGCACTGAAAACTTGGTTCTGCCAGCAGGCCTGGGAACCGAGAGCAGGATGGAGCCCATTAAATGGCTCATGTGATCTGCTGTCCACGGGGTGGGAGGTGGGAGATGGGAGATGATTTTGTTACATGTGTATATTAATTTATTTGATTCTTTGTGTTAGTTTTTATTGTTTTAAATGTGGTCTTTTATTCTGTAAGCCGCCTTGACTCACCATGGACGAATAGGCGGCAATATAAATTAAATTAATTAATTAATAAACTTCCTTATAAAAATTCAGTTTGAATATTATTTTTTTCAAGGCATTTGTTTCCATTTCATTGGTGAGTCCCTCAGGTTTGTGAACATGTGACAGATGAATCAACCTCATTGAGTGATTATGCTATCATTAATTAAAGTTAAACTACACCATCCATTTAAGGCAAAATCATTATCATAGAGCGTTTACAGGTTCCCAGAGACCAAGCTGCAATTCCTTTAGATCAAGAGTGCGTTTTTTAAAACAAATATCATTAATTTTTATTTATTTATACTGTATATTTTGAGGGAAAAGCCCACTTTCTTCACTGGGCATTATTTTCTAAATCAGTTTCACAACAATGGCTTGGCAATGTTTAATTTAAAAATTACCCAGGACTTAAGACTCTTGACTGTAGCTAAATGACTTACCTAGTTTATGTTTTAATCGGCAGTGCTTTGACTTTTCTATGCAAACACAAAATATGAATCATCTTAAATCCTTTTAAATAGTCACCTGAAGTTGAAATAAAGTGGTTATACTCAGGGGCGGTCTTCAAAAATATTAGCAAAGAGTTCTTTGCCTGGTTGCCAGGTGGGCATGGCCATGGTGGCCTAGTCAGCCTCTTGTACCATGGTGGGAGGGGGCATTTTTACCCTCCCTGGACTCTGGAGGCTTTCCTTGAGCCTCCAAGAAGATGAAAACGGCCTCCCCAGGCTCCAGAGACCATTTGGAGGCCAGAAACGGGCCTGTTTCTGGCCTTCCCAAACTTCCGGGAGGCCCATTTTTTCACCCTCTCTGAGCCTCCCTGCTCACCCTGCACTTACCTGCATCCAAAATGGGCTGCGTCGGGACTCCTGGGAGGGGCATTGTGGGATGGGCGGTGCCCGCCAGATGAGATTTGGGGGTTTTCTGAACTGCACAGAATCTTAGCTAGAGGTTCTCCTGAACCCCTGCGAACCCCCAGCAGCTCATCCCTGGTTATACTTCTTAGGTGATATTACTTTTTCTAGATTGTGTTAAAGACTAAATATCAGTTCCTGATGACCTGCTGGTTTCATGTAGGATTTATTTATTTATAATGATGATATGGAAGTGTTTGTCACTGTTTTCTTCCCAATCTTGTTCATTGCTGTGATATTGTCTGGAAAACATCGTATCATTCAGTCCTGATCCTGCTTTGCTTACCCAACTAGACAAGGTCAGATGGATGCCTCTTTCCCGTAAAGAGAACATTCCACTACCTGAATAAATCTTAAAGGTTACCTTCCTTATTCCTTTAATAGACTTGTTTAATTACCTCCTAAGGAAGTATTTTATGTAGGAAGATAAACAGGATGCAAAACACAGTGGATATATTTAGTTATTGAGCGAGAGCGAGAGCGAGAGCGAGAGAGAGAGAGAGAGAGAGAGAGAGAGAGAGAGAGAGAGAGAGAGAGAGAGAACACGAACTTAGAGAGCTACAGAGAAGTTCCCTGAAGACGGGCTCCAGCACGAGTCCAAAACCCCAGAAGACAAAACCTCTGGTTCTGTTGACTGACTCAGATTGGATCCTGCAACATTTAGTTATTTGTCTTAAATGTTTTAACTTTGGGGGGTGGGGGAGGGGGAAGCTAAGTGGAACCATTCTATATACCGAATGTCTTTCATTTGAAATGTTATAAAAAAGACAGTAATTGTGCTATATAAAAGCTAAGAGCCGAGATGGCCCAGTGGTTAGAGTGCAGTACTGCAGGCTACTTCAGCTGACTGCTAGCTGCAGTTCAGCAGTTCAAATCTCATTGACTTAAGGTTGACTTAGCCTTCCATCCCTCCGAGGAGGATAAAATGAGGAGCCAGATTGTTGGGGGCTATATGCTGACTCTGTAAAACACTTAGAGAGGGCTGTAAAGGCACTATGAAACAATATATGTCTAAGTGCTAAGCGCTATTGCTATTGCTTAATCTTGGACAATGTTGGCTTCCTATTTTATATCCATACATAACACACACACATACAAAATCCACACACTTTTAAATCTATAAATATCCCTCAGCGACTCGGTTAGAAGAAACAACATTATTCAGAAGATAGAAAAAAAGTAAGGAATGGTAAGCTGGAAAGATTAAAGGCATTGGATAAGAAAAGGAAACAGTTGAAATAATTTATAGCAAATCCAATCCCTGTACAGTACAAGTTTATCATTGAAATATTTTCTTTCTTCTATGAGGTCCATACACCAGTCCATGCAATCCTTTTTATTCTTTAGATTTTTCACCTCTGCCTTTTTCAGGTTTTCAACATTTCCATGATTCTTTCCAAACATCACATTATTTTTTTGTCCCTTACAATCACTATTAGCTCATACTGTATATTTGTTTTGCAATTCTGTCTCCACTTATCCTGTTTGACCAAAGCACCTTCAACTTAGAGTTTTCATATTGCTTGTTCACGTTTGCTGTTCAGACATCATTCACAGAGCATCTATCCACTCCTGATGCTTTGATGCCTACTTTACTCAACTTCATTTGATGTTTCTCCTGACATACCCCACTCTCATATAGTAAAGTGGTCAGAAGCATCCTCTTACGTACGGCTTGTTGGAGCTTATTCTGACAAATATTGATTCCTCACAAAAGATTGCATATTGCCGACATTTACCCAGCTTTAAAATTTCTTCAGCCCTTTTGCCATTTCCCCCCCTGTAAACAAGCTACCATCTAAGGTACACAAATGGATTGGTTTGCTCTAGTTTTTTGTTAAATTTTATGTAACTTGCAATCATTCATCCCATTTTGCCTGTCAAATACAACTACCTTGGCCTTTGATACCTTAATTTTCAGATCAATATTCTTCTTTCACTCGTACACTCTTCTGTAAGTCATTTTGGTTCTCAGACAACATCATCTGAATACAAATTTGTACATATACTCACATCCGTAACAATATTCCTGCCAGAATGGCCAAGCCCAATTTTCCAAACTACACTGTATTTCCTTCTTTATTCATATCTAATGTGATTGCAAGCATTCTTGATCTAATTACTCTTTTAAACCATTTTTCTGAGGATTCCAGTTATTCTTGTACATTTTTTACCTCCTCCGTGTACCACACTGATACCATCCAGCAAGCAGCCTTCAACTATGCAAAACATGCCGTAATTCTATTTACATTACAGGTAGTCTACAATTTGGTGACATGCTGGCTCACTGGCTAAGATGCTGAACTTGTCAATCAGTAAGTTCGGCAGTTTGGCGCCACATAATGGAGTGAGCTCCCGTTACTTGTCCCAGCTTCTGCCAACCTAGCAGTTTGAAAGCATGTAAAAATGCAAGTAGAAAAATAGGAACCACCTTTGATGGGAAGGTAACAGCATTCTGTGCACCTTTGGCATTTAGTCATGCCAGCCACATGACTACAGAGATGTCTTTGGACAGCGCTGGCTCTTCGGCTTTGAAATGGAGATGAACACACCCCGCTAGAAGCAGAAACAACTAGCACATACGTGCAAGGGGAACCTGTACCTTTACCTAGTCTACAGTTTAGCTACACAATTGTGTCAAGAATTTATGTTACTATGCAAGGCAGTTATTGAATGAGTCATGCCCAATTTTATGACCTTTTTTGTAAAGGTTGTTAAGTGAACCATGTGGTTGTTAAGTGAATCCTGCTTTCCACTTAAACTTTACTTGTCAGAACATGCGGGGAATGTGGCAAATGGTTGATCACATAAGCCTGGACACTGCAACTATCATAAATATGTAAAATTATAACCATGTGATCGTGGGGAATGCTGTGTTGGTCATAAGTGCAAGGACTGGTTGTAATTCAGTGCCATTGTAACTTTGAGTGGTTGCTTAAATGAATTATTGTACAAGGACTACGTGTGTTATACTCTTTCTCTAAATTAAGAAACATACATATTTTTTCATACATTTCTGAAGAGCTGATATGTCTCCAAGGCTCCCTGTCTAGGATAAACTCATTATTTCCCAAACTTCGTTGCTTGTCAGTAGTTATACTCTTTATCAATTTGAATTCTGCCCAATAGTTTCCCCGAGTACATCTAACAACCTAATTCCCTTGTAGTTTTGCTTTTCATTCTTCTGCCTTTTCCATCGCTATAGAGGAAGAGTAACATAATTCTTCCAATGCCTGAGGCAGAGATCCATTGTTGGCACATGAAAAATGTATACACAAAGGATATTTGCATGTTCTCCTTTTGAACCTTCAACACCTACAGTTTTATTGTTCTGCCCCATTCTGGGGTGTGTGTGTCTGTGTGTCTCTGTGTGTGTGCATATGCATAAACCTGTGTCTTTTAGTCAGTTTTTGACTCCTGTGGACTATCAAAACAAGTTCTTTGCAAAATTTGGGAAATTGTTTGCCATTGCCTTCTTCCAGGGACTAAGAGAATTGGACTGGCTCAAGATTACACAGCCAGATTTGTGGCTAAAGTGGGAATAGAACATTGTCCTAGTTACTAACCTGGTTTTTTAAACCTTTACACCAAAAGGAATCTTTCACTTTTATTCCCTTACGAACTTACAATTTCTAAAGTCTTCCTCTAGCATTTATTAACTTGACTTTTGAATAATATATCTTTAAAAAAAATCAGTTAACTCTGCAGGGATTTCATTGTTTAGCTTCTTAATCCACTCCCCAAACAATTTTCTATTTCATCAAAATTGTTCTCATTTTCTCGCTCTTTTAATCTTTAGTATTCCTTGCTCTTTCTGGTGATATTCTTTGCATTTAACTTTTTTCCTTGCCTATACATTATGCATTATATTTCTTTCAACCTCGGTTTTTTTTTCAGCTTAATTCTCTTAAATGCATTTTTCCTCAGCCACGTTTCTACATTTGTTCTGTCAATCATTTTTTTTCATTCTTTCCACTACTGTAACTCCATATACTATTATGCTATACTGTAATATAATTTTTTTAACTCTATTCCATGAAGTTTCCACATCCTTTCCTTAATATATGTGTCCCATTCATCCTTTTGGGACAATCTATCTTCTAATCTTTAAAAAAACGCATCAGCCATTATTTTTCTACCTACAATTCTTTTCATTTCTTTCACTTCATTTTTCCCCTCAAACTTTCTTAATGATATATATCTCATTCAGCATTAGTCATCACAGATGCACCCTTCACCAAGGGTGAAATCCAGCTGGTTCTGAAATTTTGAGTAGTTCGGAGAACTGGTAGCGGAAATTTTGAGTAGTTTGAAGAACCAGCATATGCCACATCTGGCTGGCCCCAGAGTGGGGAGGGAATGGGGATTTTGCAGTATCCTTCTCCTGCCACACCCACCAAGACACACCCACCAAGACACACCACACCCACCAAGCCATGTCAACCGAACCGGTAGTAAAAAAAAATGAATTTCACCGCTGCCCTTCACTAATTTTAATCAAGCTTTCATCATGAACAGTCAAACCATTCATGCTTTTAGATTTATATAAATTCCTTTGCTATATTTTTGTAAATAAATTAATGTCTAAGCCACATATTCAGAATGAAAAGACTTATTTCTAAAGAGATCTCCACAAGCCACAATTCTCATCAGATGGAAGGATGGATAGTTGATTGATGATAGATAGATAGATAGATAGATAGATAGATAGATAGATTCTCATAATTCATTGTCATTATTGTTACCATACATTGCAATGTACATGTAGTCCTCGACCTACAAATACAATTGAGCCTAATTTTTTTGTTGCTAAGCAAGACAGTTGATACGTGAATTTTGTCCCATTTTATGACTTTTCTTGCCACAGTTGTTAACTAAATCACTGCAGTTGTTAAGTTAGTAACACAGTTGTTAAGTAAATCTGGCTTTCCCATTGATTTGCTTATCAGAAAGTCACAAAAGGAAATTATGTGACCTGGGGACAGAGTAACGGTCATAAATATGAGTCAGTTGCCAACAATCTAAATTTTGATCATGTGACTAAGGGGATGCTGCAACGCTCCTAAGTGTGAAAAACTGTCATAAGTCACTTTTCTCAATGGTGTAAGTTCAAATAGTCACTAAATGAACAATTGTAACTCGAAACTACTGTATCTATCACTAATCTATGGATTCCTGCTTCCATATGCACCGCCCCCCCCCCCAAATAAGACATTCATATGTCTTTCTGACATACATTTTAGTTCTTTCTTTCAGTAGTAACTATGCACATTGACTTTAATTCAGGTGACATGTTAATACCACCTTATAATGCCTTGGTAAAGCCACACTTGGAATACTGCATCCAGTTTTGGTTGCCACAATGTAAAAAAGATGTGGAGACTCTAGAAAGAGTTCAGAGAAGAGCAACAAAGATGATTAGGGGACTAGAGGCTAAAACATATGAAGAACAGTTGCAAGAATTTGATATGTCTAGTTTAATGAAAAGAAGGACTAGGAGACATGATAGCAGTATTCCGACAGCTCAAGGGCTGCCACAAAGAAGAGGGAGTCAAGCTATTCTCCAAAACTGAGGGTAGAACAAGAAGCAATGGGTGGAAACTAATCAAGGAGAGAAGCAACTTATAACTAAGGAGAAATTTCCTGACAGTTACCATGTTTTCCCCAAAATAAGACAGGGTCTTATTTTCTTTTGAAAATAAGCGCTTGGCCTTATTTTGGGGGAGGGCTTATTATTTTTGAGGTGCAGGAGGCAGTGAGCATGGTCACCTCATGACTGCTGCTGTGTTGCAATATTTTCAGGGACGGCTTATTTTGGGGGAGGGCTTATTTTAGCATAAGTCCAATTGGGCTTATTATCCGGGGAGGTCTTATTTTCAGGGAAACAGGGTAGAACAATTAATCAATGGGTAGAACAATTAATCAATGAAACAACTTGCCTCCAGAAGTTGTGAATGCTCCAAAACAGGAAGTTTTTAAGAAGATGTTGGATAACCATTTGTCTGAAGTGATGTAGGCTTTCTTGCCTAAGCAGGGGGTTGGACTAGAAGACCTCCCTTCCAACTCTGTTATTCTATTCTATTCTATTCTATTCTATTCTATTCTATTCTATTCTATTCTAATGCATTTATTCGTCAACATCACTCCTCAAGAACAGACTAGCTTCATTCGGACCTATTACATATTTTTCCTTCCTCCTAGTTTCACAAACATGCAACACATCTATTTTTCTGTCATTTCATTTCATTTCATTTGTGAAATTACGTTCCTTTTGGAGTTACCCTTTTTGCATACCAGGAAACAATCTTGATGATGCCCTTCTATTTAGGGATATATTGATTGAAGGAGCAGTGTCTAAGTGGGGGGGGGGAGAGAAGTGGGGAGGAAAATACCAATTTGTCAGTAAACTGAGGCTATTTCTCTATCACAATTTTCAGATAAAATTCTTAAAATGTAATCAGAATCTTGCCGAGAAAGATTACCTTTTCAGGTTTATCTTTTCATGTATCTTTTTTTCTGCATTATGCAGTAGGAAAGTTGAGATTAACCAGGGAATCATGAAAATATGAAGAATCTGCCAGGCCTTGTAATCATAATTATGGAATTCATGGCTAATACACAAGATAAAATCAGCTGCTATTGTTAAAGAAACCATATTATTGCGTACTTTTGTATGGGTTGCCAGGGTGCTATTAACGCTATATATGTATTTAACTTGTATAATAATACTTCCCTTGAGTATTGTCGATTTTTGTCAAAATCTTGTCAATTTCTTTACAAAAAGAAGAAAACACGAGGGGCAATAGGGTGAAATGAATAAGGTGTTTGACTGGTGAGCCAGTATTTACTCCATCTTCAGCCATGGAAATTAATTGGGTGATATAGGGTACTTGCAGTTGTTCAGGCCACCCTATTTCAGTGGCCTATTGTTGTGAAGAAAAATAGGAAGGAATAGTACATATGCTATTTTGAACTCCTGAATGAAATGTGGAATGTAATTCTAATATACAAATTAAATAATGAGAGGCCTGCTAAGCCAAAAATGGGGGTGGGAGTCCGTTTTTGCTCCCAGAAGGCTTCCCTGAGGCCTGCTAGGCCAAAAATGGGATGTGGGGGTACTGAAAAAGAAAGAAGGAAAAAAGAGAGAGACAGAAACAGAAGAGAGGAAGAAAAAAGGGAGAAAAAAAGAGAAAGAAAGAAAAAGAAAGGGAAGGAGAGAGGAAAGGAAAAAGGAGAGGAAGGAAGGACTACAAACCTGGCACTAAATGCAGCTTCAGAGGATAATCCAAGGCTGGGAGGGACCTGGAGGTCATCTAGTCCAACCCTGCTCCAGTAGGACATTGTTAAATGAGTTTCTGTCTTTTAATTGCCCAGTTACATGGCTACATAGTCACATGACCCCCACCAAGCCACGCCCACCAAGCCACACCCACAGAACCGATAGTAAAAAAAAATAGATTTCAGCACTGATTAGGCATATGAGAAGTTACAGAAGTACCACACCATGAATGAGGAACTACAGAGAGTGTGGAAAGTAATAGGTAAAGTAGTACCAGCTCAGTACTTCTAAACTCCAAGAGGTTCAGTAGTTCCTTGGAATAACATCAGAGATCTTGGTCCAGAACAGTGCAGTACTAAGAATAAGTAAAATCCTGTGTAGACCTGTCAAATTCCCAGATCTCTTGTAGAGAACCCAAGATTGAAAAAGGCACCGCCTGTAGCTCTGAGAAGGTTGAGTTTTTTTCCTTGGTATTTTGATGCTTTTTCCTGTCTCTTCTTTTTCAGAAACACACACATAAAAATCTGTATGTCCAAGAAAGGTTACCCTTCCCCCCTTCCCCGCACAAACACAACACCTTTCTGCTAGATTGTGTGTCAGACCTGGAAGCCGTCTTTTACCTTTGGGACTTAAGCCACATTTTCTATTGTGGGAAAATGGGAGGCGGGAGAGAATGGGGGTGATTATAGTCATAATAATATTCTTTCTCAGAAAATCAAGGCCATCATGCCTTGCATCTGCGGGGAGGTGACTGGGAAGCATCTCCAGTTTTGGATGCTGCCTGATTGGATCATGTGGTGGACATGTGGATGCAGGAACTTGGTCTTTCATTTGGGTGGGGAACACCTGGCAGCTTTCAGATTCGGATTTTCCCAGATGTGCCAATATGACATCTCTCATCAAATGGAACTTTGAGAAAACTCAAGTCTTGGAGTTTTCTTTCATTAGGGGTGTTACCTGGAACCCTGACATAGTGCTTTGTTGCTGCTTCCTGCTCTCCAGTTATCACAACAAAATTATCACAGCTTTCTGCAATACATCACAGTCTTTTTTTTTTTAAACTATAGTACCCAGAAGAGGTCTCAGTGGGGTTGAGATTGAATCAATGAATTGAAGTGGATTCTGACCAGAACTTGAGAAAAGTTTTTTTTTTTCTCTTTTCCTAAAGAAGTAATCAAAAGTATTTCTTTGTTATGGACAATAGTTGAATAACTTTTTCATATTTTTAAAAAAGCTCCTTTAAATTTTAGGCCTAATTTTTAGGCATACATTGCAATGGGGTAAGAATTATGTAAATAGAAAAGAAAATCATCAAAAGAAAGTTGGGAACAAGGGGGCTAACGATGCTTTTTTCTAGAGTCAACTGGGCTTTCTGATTTTTCTTTGAAGACATTTTGCTTTTAATCCAAGAAGCTTCTTCCTCTCTAAAGAAGGCAGGAGAATTCTTTAGGGGACTAAACTTTTAGTGTGACTAAAAAACCATGCAAGTTTTAGTAGGCTTTTACTGTAGCGGGTGTTCTCATGTTCTTGTCTTGGTCAAAGAGACATCTTTCCACTCTTTATCATAGACATCATTGAAAGAAGAACTTGAAGCACTTGAAGTGGCTGGGGATTTGCTCCCACTCATTGAAAAGAAAGGGAATTAAACAACCCACTCTGGGATGGTTACGTGTAAAGAGTTACCAATTATCTGTAATATTATCATTGTTAAAATCCCTGTGCATCCTCTTGTTCACAGCATAATGAAACAGCCATTCTCGAAGATGAGGTGGGGGGATAGAGTGGTTTCCTTGGAGATGAAATTGACTGTAAATTAGAGCTCTCACATATCGGAAATTGCATTATTTTATTTCCACAATTCATATATCATTTTCTTCCAAAGGAGGGCTGTGCCCTAATGCGTGTTAGCACTTAGCCAATGAAGAGAATTGAGGTTTGTGTGTCTGTGGAAATGAATTTTCTCACGCTATAGGTGTTATATTGCAGTTTCATCTTTAGTGTAGGTGTATTAACTTGAGTTTGTGAGTGAAGGAGTTGAGCCAACAGTTGAGCTTTTATTGTTATTTTTAACAAATATCGACAGCCATTTTCTAATACATTTAACTATAAGTGGCTGGAAAGGTGGGTAAATGACCTCTCCCTACACACACACACACACACACACACACACACACACACTTAAGAATACAGTTAAAATTCATGAAGGATAAGCATACTACTCCTGGCACAATTAATTTGGAGATAGGTTTGCTTTTCCCACTTAAGATAGAAATGAAGTTTCCAACAGGAATGGCAATAAAGAGCTTCATATATTTTGCTCCTTAATCCAATTTTGGAGAAATACAATAGTTAAAACATTTATCACTGGTTCAGCAAAGTAGAATTAATTGATATTACATGTGACCAAGGAAGATGTGGAGATATAGGGTCTGAATTATTTGTGGGAAAACTTGTTTTTTGCCAGTTCTCTGCTATTATGATAAAAAGGCTTCAGAGAGATTGTGAAGAAATAGCCATCTAGTTGACTTTTCACAGATAGCTGTTTATTTCAAGGTTACTCAGTAGCATTGAAATCTAACAGTTCAACCATTTTCTTGACTCTTACAATATTTATTCAATGAAGACATAAGTTGCATGGGATAAAAGGTAAAATATGAAATATATTATCCAAATAGCAAATACAAAAGAGTAATATTAATCATATTGGTAGAAGAGGAAGAATGGTGTCCCCATTTTTAACTAATGTTGCATCCATATTTGTGCTTTATTTTAGCGGGTCATTGTGGAATTCCAGATCTTATCGTTAATGGTCAAGTGATCGGTGAAAATTATGGATATAGAGACACTGTTGTATATCAGTGCAGCCCTGGCTTTAGGCTCATTGGTTCTTCTGTACGGATCTGCCAGCAAGATCACAACTGGTCTGGTCAGCTTCCATCCTGTGTGCGTAAGTAACACAACAGAGGTTATCATGTGCTTTATGATATCTGGTTTTTCTAAGATGATGAAAGAGATAAAGCTGGAATAAGAGCTAACAGTTAGGATTTTCTTGTTCAGATAAGTTGGGGCTAGGAAGGACCGGTCTGGAGACAGATTCTCCTGGAGAAAATCTATTCATGCAGTTGCTAAGAGTGGACATTGGCACATAATAAATCAATAATGCCAAGAATTCATAGCCAGAAGCATAGGATCGCAGCACATTTGTATCTACAGTGTCTTGGAAAAAGCAGTGCTACACTGAAAGACCCCCCCCCCAAAAAAACCACCTTAATTTATAATTGTATAGGATATTATTTTACATATTTTATTGATTAAAATTTAGTTTTATAATGAAATCCTATTAAAATACCATATTATATATTGCTATAATTTAAAAGTACAAATCTTCTTGTATCGTTCAATTCAGTATTTATTTTCCTGAAAATAAATAAAATGGAAAATAAATATAGTCACAATGATATAGCCATTAGAATTTGATGTTCAGGTTTCAACATGTGAAAGCGTCAGTAATAGTGAATAGCATTCATATCAATAGGTTATCACCACCTATTGGTTTTTTCTTTCTTTCTTCAACATATCATTGATATCAGTTGCGTAGTCGTGTCTGACCCATCGCGACCCTATGGACAATGTTCCTCCAGGCCTTCCTGTCCTCTGCCATCCCCCGGAGTCCATTTAAGCTCACCTCAACTGCTTCAGTGACTCCATCCAGCCACCTCATTCTCTGTCATCCCCTTCTTCTTTTGCCCTCAATCTTTCCCAGCATTAGGGTCTTCTCCAGTGACTCCTGCCTTCTCGTTATGCGGCCAAAATATTTGAGTTTCATCTTCAGGATCTGACCTTCTAAAGAGCAGTCAGTGTTGATCTCTAGGACTGACCAGTTTGATTGCCTTGCAGTCCAAGGGACTCGCAGGAATCTTCTCCAGCACCATATTTCAAAGGCCTCAATTCTTTGGCCTCAGCCTTTCTTATGGTCCATGAATTTAACCAATCATTAGATTCATTAAACATTATCTTATGGAGTTTACGACATATGAAACAAAATATATGTTGTAAATAAAACCTAACCTTTCTTTTCTGGGATACTTTCCAACCTGCGGCATTAGTTGATATATTTTTAAATTGACTTTTAGGATATATTTAATTTAAATATATTAGTGATCCCTAGTATTTCTGGACTGTAAAGAAAATATAAGAGGATTATTTACTTTTTTGCAGATCAGTATGGAGAGAACAAACTTAATTTATAAAAATAAAATCTGCAACAAAATATTCTGTTATCCCAGTCACCTTACTCTTTCTTCTGTCGGTTTTAGCTTTTGTATGATTCAGTATTCAGCATTCTGAAATATAGGGTACACTTACAAGTTAGACCATTAATGATTTGGATGTGTACACTGACAACACCATTGTTTTCTCATGCAACACTTTCTCCTTTCTGTGTAGAATCACCTGGGTAGTCTCCAAAATATCTCACAAAGTAAGAGATTAATATTGTTAGCTATGTAGTCTAATTATAACACTATTCCTTCTTTTTTCTTCTTCTTCTGATATTAGCTGTCAGTTGCGGTCATCCAGGGAGCCCGATTTATGGACGAACAAGTGGGAACGGTTTCAATTTCAATGATGTTGTGACATTCTCTTGTAACACTGGCTATGTTATGCAAGGACCAACAAAAGCCCAGTGTCAGGCAAATAGGCAGTGGAGTCAACCACCACCTATATGCAAAGGTAAGGGTTGAGGAAAGTTTGATAGATGAGATATGTCAAAGATAGTATTTTTTTAATGAAAGGGGTGGGGACTTTAATGCTAGGGACTATGCTATTAATATTCCAGTTAGGCAACATCAAATGGAATAGTACTTTGGATATTTTTATTCTTAGTCTTCTGTTCAAATTGTTTTTAATTTACAGAAATGTCTGCAGCTAATGTTCAAAATGCTAGCTATGATCCATCCTTCGTACTCTCTGAGCTTATTTGTTTTCTTACAGATGTTTCATTACCCAAACTGGGTAACATCATGTGTGCATAGTGCACTGATAATGTTATATAATTTGGATAATCAAATGTCTTCAATAAACAGCCTAGCTCAGAGAGCATCAAGAAACCCTCATTTCAACCCAGAGCTACAACTCTTTTCCTCTATCCATTTAATGCACCATTAGCACAATCGTATTTGATAAATGTATGCAGATAGTCCTCAATTTATGACCGTATTTGTGTCCACCATTTTAACTTACTTGTTAAGTAGCTCACCATCTTTGGTATCAGGCATTTTTTTTGCAACAACTAGGAAATAAGTGCAGTTTGCTAACAAAAACATTGTACACAGCCACATAACCATCACAAATGGCTGTAAATGCAGGTGGGCTACCAAGCACCCACAATCCACTCATGTGACCATGAAAGAGGTGGCCTTCAGAACTTCCAATCTGGGTCATAAGTCTTTTTTTTCTCCAAAACTATCATAACTTCAAATGGTTATTATGCAATTAGTTGTAAGTTGAGGACTACCTGTAGTTGGAAAACTATCAGGAAATCCAAGGTCATATGCTAGATGATAAAATAAAAATATCACAGCATATTGTCCCTGTATTATTGTCAAAAGAACATCATGGACATATTTATGGAATCGCTTATATTTAAGGAACTTTTTATTGGTAACCTACTTTTGTAGAAGTATTTTGTGTGCAGGTAACAGACTTTCCACAATAAATGAAGCATGAAACAATGCATAAAACAATGTCCAATGTACTCTGAATTTGTTTTTCTTAATATGCTTGTCGTCTTTTTCACATATTTTTTGTGTGATTGTTTGGAGCTACACAAATTCTGTAGTTTGGAGCGGTGAGTGCCTCCACGTGTGCACTGGACCCGTGCCCCTCCTGGCTGGTTGCGAACAGCAGGGAGGTGACACGGGGCTGGATCCAGGCGATAGTTACTGCCTCCCTTCAGGAGGGCTTCTTTCCCCCTCTATTAAAGACAGTGGTGGTGAGACCCCTCCTGAAGAAGCCATCTCTAGATCCAGCCATTTTAAATAACTATCGTCCAGTCTCCAACCTTCCCTTTGTTGGGAAGGTTGTCGAGAAAGTGGTGGCCTCTCAGCTCCAGCGGTCCTTGGATGAAACCGATTATCTAGATCCCTTTCAGTCTGGATTCAGGCCTGGCTACAGCACGGAAACTGCTTTGGTCGCACTGACCGATGATCTCTGGAGAGCCAGGGACGGGGGTCATGCCTCCGTCCTAGTGCTTCTTGACCTCTCAGCGGCCTTCGATACCATGGACCATGGTATCCTTCTGCGGCGGTTGCGAGAGGTGGGGGTGGGAGGCACCGTTCTTCGGTGGTTCTCCTACCTCTCGGACAGATCGCAGTCGGTGTTGGTTGGAGGACAGAGGTCGACCCCTAGGCCCCTGAAATACGGGGTGCCACATGGTTCGGTCCTGTCCCCCCTCCTGTTTAACATCTACATGAAGCCATTGGGTGAGATCATTCGGCGGCACAGGATAAAATATCACCAGTATGCGGACGATACACAGTTGTATCTGTCCGCCCCGTGACAACTCAGTGAAGCTGTTGACGTGATGTATCAGTGCCTGGAGGCTGTTAGGGTCTGGATGGGGGTAAACAAGCTTGCACTCAACCCTGACAAGACCGAGTGGCTTGTGTGTTTCCCTCCCAATAATTGGCTAAGTATTCCATCTCTCAGGCTGGGGGGGTGAAATTCTACGCCCCTCAGACAGGGTTCGCAATTTGGGAGTCCTCCTGGATCCACAGCTGACTTTAGAACATCATCTGTCGGCTGTGACCAGGGGGGCATTTGCCCAGATTCGCCTGGTGCACCAATTGCGTCCCTACCTGAACTGGGAGGCTCTCGCAACAGTCACTCACGCCCTTGTGACCTCAAGATTGGACTACTGCAATGCGCTCTACATGGGGCAGCCCCTGAAGAGCATTCGGAGACTTCAGCTTGTCCAGAATGCAGCCGCGCGAGTGATCGTGGGTACCCCGGTACACTCACGTTACACCTATCCTCCACGAGCTGCACTGGCTGCCTATTGGTCTCCGGATACGCTTCAAGGTGCTAGTTGTCACTTATAAAGCCCTTCATGGTATTGGACCTGGGTACTTGAGAGACTGCCTGCTGCCAATTACCTCCCAAAGACCCATCAGATCCCACAGATTAGGCCTCCTCCGGATTCCATCTACCGGCCAATGTCGATTGGCGACCACCCGGAGGAGAGCCTTCTCTGTGGCTGCTCTGGCCCTTTGGAACGAACTCCCCGCGGAGATCCGGACCCTCACCTCCCTTCAGGCTTTCCATAAAGCCGTTAAAACCTGGCTGTTCCGACAGGCCTGGGGTTGATGAGTTCCCTTCCCCGCTCGAATTGTGTGACTGTTGATTGTTTTTAAATTTTCTCTGTATCCTGTTTGTTGTTTTTGCCTTGTCTGTATCACTCCCTCCCCTGGGTTTGTTAGCCGCCCTGAGTCCCTCAGGGAATAGGGCGGCATATAAATGAAATAAACCTATAACCTATAACCTAACCTAGATGTTCTCTTTAAAAAAAAAAAAAAACTTCGCATCTTCTGATAAATTAACATTAACACATTACTTGGAAAAGATAAATGATTTGAAGGGGGTCACTGAACATTAATTTATAATAGTTTAAACTTTATTTTTCTAAAGTTCAAAGTTAATGTGTGTGTATTGATTGCAGTTTCTTTTTGAAAAGCTGTAACATCCAGGAAATTTCATTTGTTTTAAAAGGGGAAATTGAAACAAATGAGTTGCTTTAAAAACAACAGCTTACAGTATATCTATTTTCTTTCAAACCAGTTCTTGAACATCCTGAGAAATAAATTACTTAGTATAAAAATTAATCAAAACTGTCTGTTGACGGCTAGTTAACTTCTTAAATAACTTCAAGGGAGCAAGTCCTTATATGAAAAGTTAAGCTAACCTATTCCCTAATAGTAGGAAATAAAGAAAGGGGGGGGGAGCCAGAGCAGTAATCACACTATGAAAACCACTCAGGAAATGTGTAAAAAGTAATTTTTAAAAATCCATACTGAAGTGTGTTGTATTGCCACTTACCTTTTATTTAGCATTCCAGCAATTCTTACTGTTGAGTTATGTTTTTACATTATGTAATGCATTGTGTTATTTTCTTAGATGTAAACTTCATATGTTGCTCATAATTATATTTCTTTATTTTATTATTTTTATTCTGGTTTGTGTATGTCTGTGTTATGTTCTAAAGTTTGAGTAGGTGGCTTTTTTCTTTCAGTTTTCTGAAAGTGGTGTAGGGTTTCCTGCCTAAGCAGGGGATTGGACTGGAAGACCTCCAAGGTCCCTTCCAACTCTGTTGTTCTGTTCTGTTCTGTTCTGTTCTGTTCTATTCTATTCATCTAACCTGCAACTCTGAAATTTTCTGAGACTCCTTATTGACCAGCCAAGTTCTAACCTCACATAATAAGACTTAACTTTTTCAAATCAGTCAAGTTGGGATAAGTGCTGGTATATTTTTCCCACTAAAGGACACTTCTTTCTCGCCCAATGCTTTAATCATCAGAGCAGCAAACGCCAATGCTATTTATTTATTTATTTCCTATGGTGCTGTGATGAAAATTAGTTAAAAATGAGAAACTGCCCTTAACTTAAACGATTTCTCCATATAGAATGATGATGATGGGGAGGAGAAACATGTTTAATGCATGCTTTATAGCTGATGTGATGGATATGGCTGCCACGGAGAAAGCGTAAGACTGTGAAGTTCAGAGTTTGAAATTACTTAGCTGCACCGCTGGTTAGCATGATAGAAATTATTGAATGTGTCTGGGCCGATCTAGCAAGATATACTGTTGTGCAGACCAAGAACACTAGGTATGCTCAATAAGTTGCCTAATTATTTTTGACAAGACAGATAATGACTATAAAATGTAATTTTCATTCAGGGCAATATTTTGCAGGTGCTGCAATCTTTTATATTAGCTTTAGGAAGTTTGTCCAAAGAGCTCCTTATTAAATATTATATACGAAGATTATGCAATTATGTGGTTACCTATAAGCAAGATGGGTATGCTTACTTACAAGAAAGCATTTTCATTAATAGTATTTCTCTCCTAATGGATGTGAATTGGAAATAAAGGTGACTCATTTTTAAAAAGGAATGTGGATATTAAAAAGTACTGCTGTGCTTCAGTATTAATTATGTAGGGTTACAGAGACAGAGACAGTAGCATTAGGTTTTATTCATATAAAATCATCACTCATTACAGAATACATACATTATAGAATGTAAACATACAGAATACAATGCATATATCTTTCAAGTTTTTTAGTAAACAAAAAAATGCATTAAAACACACCGTTTTTATGTTCAAGCATTAATTAACGTTACCTTTACACAACTTTGATATTATTTTCTAATGTGAAATATACAGGCCATGTCAATTTCTGTTATTGCTCTTGTTTAGTGGTCAACTGTTCGGATCCAGGAATCCCTGGAAATTCTATAAGAGAAAGCAAAATAGAACATGGAAATTTTACCTACGGTACAGTTGTTTTTTATGACTGCAGTCCAGGATATTTTTTATTTGGGTCTTCAATTTTAGTCTGTCAGCCGAATGGACACTGGGATAAACATCTGCCAGAATGTATTAGTAAGTATTTTAAAATATTGGTACTTATAACTAAAAATTTGCATGAAGAACAATATTAAACACTTGTATTTAAAGAGCTTCACAGCTGTTATCCAATTGCAATTGTTAGAAAAGGTAAGGTAAGTCAGTGTCTGAAATAATATGGACTATTGGGATAACCAATTAAATATGAGTTTATAGTGTGCAGTGGCAACCAAAAAACCAATGCAATCCTAAATTGCATTAACAGAGGGATACAGTTAAGATCAAGTGAGATACTAATACCACTCTATATAGCCTTAGTAAGATCACACCTAGAATACTTTACTCAGTTTTGGTCACCACACTATAAAGAAGATGTTGAGACTCTAGAAAGAGCGCAGAGAAGAGCAAAAAGATGATTAGGGATCTGGATGCTAAAACATAGGAAGAACGGTTACAGGAACTGGACATTGCTAGTCTAGTGAAGAGAAGGACCAGGGAAAACATGATAGGGGCTGCCACAGAGAGAAGGGGGTCAACCTGTTTTCCAAAGCACCTGAAGGCCAGAGAAGGAATAATGTATGGACTCTGATTGAGGAGAGTTTCAACCTAGAAATAAGGAGAAATTTCCTGACAGTAAGAACAATCAACTAATGGAACAGGCTGCTTTTGGAGGTTGTTGGCGCTTCAACATTGGAGGATTAGGGTCTCCTGCTTGGGTGAGGGGTTGGGCTAGATAACCTACAAGATCCCTTCCTACTCTTCTTCAATTGAAGCTTCTTAGATGAGAAGCGAAATATCTTCAAAGAAAAAACAAAATACAATTGCCTTTTGAAAAAGCAATCTTTGGGACAACCAGGACCTGGATAACTGAGAATCTTCATAGACAGTAGAATTTCTTCTTTGTTTTTTTTAAGGTGGTTTTTCCTATGTGGAAAACAGTATGATTTTCTGACTGAAATTATCCCAGTTCAGTCCTCTGAGATTTCTCTGATGCCTAAGATGTCAATGTGTAATCATCTTTTCATATGCTGAAATTTCCTATGTTCATGTATTTATTTTATTTACCTGTAAAACCCTCATCGATCTACCAGAAATGTTTCACATTCCCATGGTAACCTTGTCTTTACTACTTCAGATTTTCTTTTTTCTACCTGGCAACATCAATAATCATATGCCCCAAAGGCTTTAAACTATATGCATTGTAAAGACCATTAGTACTCCTCAGCTCTTCTTCAGTAGCTTGATGAAGACCATCTTACCTGAGGGACCCATTATCTGGCTCTATATCATCAATCACTTTAGAGTGCCTCTTCATGTGGTTTTTCTGGATATAAAAAAAGGGAAGGAGTGGTTTACCAGTGTTGTGATTCGTCAACTGCCCACAGAGATGGCAGATGAGTCAGAGGAGTCAGAGGAGATGGAGGGGGTGCCTGAGTTACCAGCAGAGCCAGTGAAAGGGTTTGAGGAACAGAAGGTCTACGATGAAGAGCAGGGTCCATCTACTCACTGTCAGGTGGAGAGACAGCTGTTTTCATGACTTGAGAAGAAAAAGGGAGGGAGGCCTTGTCCCAGATGTGTGAATGCGGAGAGAAATGCAGAGGGGAGAGCAATGCAGGACTGAGGGCCAGCTATCCAGGAAAAGAAGGAGACGTTAACAACATCCTCCCTGGCTGGCATATAAGGATGAAGAGTGCAGGTGGCATGGGTGTCAGATACATCCATTCATGCTCCATAAGAGTTCCCTCCAGTGGTTTCCTTGACAGGATTTCCTTGTGACTAACCATGTTGGTCATGATGCTTTGTATTGGGATTTAAGTGCTCATTGAGGCTTCCTGCAGGGAACTCAGAAACTGTTATAGCTAGTGAATCACCTATGGATGTGTGACCTGGAGCATTGTCAGTGAATTCCTGCCTTCCTAAGTAAAAAGGGGGATTTTCCTCACGAGTAGGCTGTTGAGTGGGGCTCGTGAAGGCTGCGTCAGAACAACTATTGTCTTTCTTCTACGGAGAATAAAATGAAGTCTCCATCCCCCATTGTCACTAAAATTCATATCTTTTTTCTGACATCTTCCTACATAGCACTTGCCTGCTCGCTTTAGTGGAGCAGCTAAAGTGGCCTTCACATTTTGGGTGACCTTGCTGAGGGTCACCAGTTCTCTTTGTTCATCCTTCTCAGAAACCCCCTTTTGCCATTATTTGAGGGGGTTGACTGACTTTCACTCTGCAAAATGAAAAGGAGGATGACCTTGTGGGGGAAAAGTGGAAAATGAATTATTATTCCAAAGTAATTGACCTTAGCTGGAAAACCAACTCTTGTCTAGATTAGCACTTTACAAGAAGAATTGATCGGGCTGACCAGCCAGCTGTTTTCAGGGAGGTAGATTTGATTTCTAAAACGCCATCATACTATTGATCTTGATCTTTGCATAGATATTTGTCATTTCTAGGTTCATTCAAAAGCAATTTTATAACAGTTCTTTTTAAAACTGAATTTTCAGGGTAATATTTCTCACAAAGCACATCTCTTGACTCCTAGGATTTATTCAAACTGACCTTTCCATTTCTTAACTGCTTCTTAACTGCTCTATTTTCAGAGTCAGAACAGGAGAAGATATCTTTTAATGTCCAAGTCTAAGTCCAAAATCTAATGTTTTCTGCATGATCACAATATTATCTCAAAAGGGGATGCTCTATAACAAAAAACTATTATTCCAGTACTTACTATAAATTCAGATAAGTCTACATAATGGATGTCAAACTGGATTTCTTTGAGGGCCAGATCAGCATTGTAGTTCTCCTCCATGGACTGGCTTGGGGGGGGGGGGGGATAGACACGGCAAATGCCTCCTGCAGCATCCTTGTGACCAAAACAGGGAGGACACATGAGGCCCCCTGTGCCCCATTCTCAGCCTGCACAGCCTCCTGCAGCACTTTGCCATCCAAAACAGGGCAGGAGGGTTGCATGTGCCCCCCTGCCCCATTTTGGTTGCCAGAGGCACCGTGGGCCAATCCTTTGCTATTTCCAGGTTGGCCCTGTGGGCCAGATTTAAGCACAGTGCATGCCAAATCCAGCCCGCTGGCCTTGAATTTGGCACTTCTGGTGTACCTGTTTCTTTGTTTATTTTTAAAAGGGTTGAAATATAATGAACACATACACACAGAGAGAGAGAGAATAGGTATAGGTTAGTTAATACATTGGTAATAATGAAGAACAATTTTCTCTATGAATTATATGAAAAACAAGGCTATAAGTTCAGCTTCATCATAATATTTTATTGATCACTGGTTAAACATATTGATGCTGTGTTGGCATAGTGAAGAATTTAGTTGGCTGATTATAACATAATTTTTATCTCCAATATTTATGTATCGTAGTGATTGACTGCGGTCATCCTGGCATTCCTCCAAATGCGATCTTTTCTGGAGAGAAATACACATTTGGATCTACTGTTCATTATTCTTGTTCAGGAAGGAGATCTTTAATAGGCCAGGCATCCAGGACATGTCAACTAAATGGACACTGGAGTGGAACAATGCCTCATTGCTCAGGTACCACTTTTAAAGTATGTGAATGTGCTTTTGAAACCATCCAATACAGCTTTCTATTTGGCTGCTCTTGTTTCCTTTTCAAGACTTCAAAACCAGACCACATTTAAATCACAAACAACTGTAATCAAAGATAAGTTTCAGATTAGGTGCCCTCATTCACATATGGACTCATAAATCTAGAAGAGAAGTGGTAGATTTCAAACAACATTTAGTGTAATAGGGAAATAGTAAATAGAATAGAAAGATTGAAAAGTAGGTAAGTCATTTGTATATTCTCTTCTTTTTGCATATTCCTGGGAAGGATGTTATATTTCATATGGGTAATTTGTGCATCACTATTGCCTTACCCTTGATTTGGAAAATAATTGCTGCATGCCAAAAGTCTTCATCCACATAATATCTGTTTCTAATGAACTCATATAGGGATAGTTTCTGGAGAAGATTTTTCACAACTATCTCTAATTCATGGCATATTAGAGAATTAAAATTCCACAAAGGTATCAATACAGCTTTCAAATAAATAGAAATATATAGTTAGATTAATAGTATAGATAGCAAGCAAGCACAGCTGTGCTTTTGTTGTATTGTTTAAAATTGTAATCACATCAGAACCATAACACATAACCTGAAGTAGGTTGAATGTCTTACCATTTTTCCTTAAACAAGTGTGTTGTGACAGTTTTAATTGTATAAATTATTGTTGTAAACTGTTAGACATCTCTGGCAAGTTCAGTTGTATATAGAAGTTATAGTATTATATATTAGCTACATCTTTAAAGTTAATGTTTTGGTGTTTAGGTTGCCCAACACTTTGGCTGTTCTGGTAAAGTCTTACCGGAGTTGAAAGTCATACAGCACTTATTTAGCGATTTGTGAGTGTGCCTGTATCTGTGTGTTGTTTACCTTGTGTTTGGTAAATTTATCAGAAAGTTACAGAAGTGGATATCTTAGCTTAAAACAAATGCATCTGTTAATGTCAAATAGATAACAGAATAATAACCAAGTTGTATTGTAGTTAAACAAAAAACTATTAAATGACATATTCACATAAGTTGAGGACTTGTGTACACCTTTATAAACAAGAAAGGACAAATCAGTTTCTGTGGATTAATTCCCACGTGGAAATTATGATTTTTGATCCTGAGAAGGTACATCTTCTATAGTAAGGTAGCAGGCTTAATAATTGTCTTGTGGCAAATCTGTGTATTCAAGAATTCCTAACATGCTTTGTTATTGTATCCTATTCTTTAATCACACAATAGGAGAGAAGAAGATCATACAATGGACCTTATTTCTATGTAATCTAATAATATTAGAAGGATTGCCTATATATGATTATTTGCTAAAGGGCATATACATGTGTAGATATAATATCTTCTCATATTCCATATGTAACTAGAAAAGTAGGAATATATTTCACCTTATTTTGCAATGCTTGTAATAAACTTACAAGCTTGAAGCTCCAGAAAGTTCTACAACTATTTTTCTTGTAATGCGTATCACATTTTACTCTTGGTAAGCTGAATTTTTATTACAATAATTTGGACACTGATTTTTGCTTCAGTGTAATTTAACCTGAAGATACTGTAATCTGACTCTAAAGTAGACAAGCCACTGACTAGATATAACTCATATTCTACATTGAACTGGACAGCTTCTTTAAAAAAAAATACCATGGAAATAAAGCATTGGTTTTATTTTGTTTTGATTGTTTGTTTGTTTTTAAAAATCAAGAACATTAAATAAGGTACTTGAAATTTCTATGGTCTTGACTGAGTACTGTATGTTCCAAATTGAGAAAGTCAGTGTACAATTACCAAGTCTGGAATGGACATCCTTTTTTTGGTAGCCTTTTATTTTTGTACTGATTATAAATTGATTCCTCTTGTTTCAGGTTCCTATAGCAGGACCAATACAATATAACCCTAAGTATTCTACCCCAAATGATATTTTTTTTCTTCCAGGTGACACAGCAGGGACTTGTGGGGATCCAGGAATCCCAGGCCATGGTTCTAGGGAACAAACTAATTTTAGAACTAAAAGTGTTGTACAGTTCTCTTGTGAGCTTGGTTACATCCTTCATGGATCAGAAGAAAGAACTTGTTTGGCAAATGGAAGTTGGACAGGAAGGCAACCAGAATGTAAAGGTAAATTATTTTCATAACTATTGGTTTTAAAATTGCTACATGAGTCTTTATAAAACAAAGTGTTATAATAAAGTCATTATATATCTGAAATCTATTAGCTGCTTATATTATCCTTCATGACCCTAATACAGTCAGGTATAGTTTTGATGACCTAAAATTTTTATATATGTGTGTGTGTGTGTGTGTGTGTGTATATATGTATATATGTATATATGTATATATGTATATATGTATGTATATATATATATATATATATATATATATATATATATATATATATATATATATATATACACATATATACATATATACATACACACACACACACACACACACACACACACACATAAACACACATCACACGCACACACTGAGTGAATCAAATCCTACGATAACTTCCAACAGTTTCAGTCCAGAATGGGACAACTCACCACAACTGACTGGTCACGCCCAACCGGCCACAGGACAAATCGTCGCAGGACAATTCAATGCGGCATTAGCCAAGAGAGTGACAGGTTCATTTGGAGCAAGCCTGGTCTTGCTTTTAAGTTTGAACCTTCTCAGGTTAGAATTCCTTGAGGCTGGGATGAGCTGCAATTCTACTTGTCCCTCTCTTGGGTTATACTGTGTTGAATTGTCCCACGGCAAGTTGTACACCTGTTTCAGTCATATATATATATATATTCAGTGACCTATCTGTCCTACATCCTACTCATGGTCATTTAGGAGAAGAAAAGGAAATCAGATGATGAAAGGTGCATTATGAGGCACCCTTCAGTATTTGCATGCAGCATCATGATTCAAGTTCAGAGGACAGGGTTTATATCATTTTGTCATTTTGGTTTCATGAAGTTAAGTAGGACTGCTTGCTTAATGCAACCTAGGCAAGCCAAAAAGTTGGACACCTGTGACTTATAGCATTGCAAACAGTTGTACTCATGTGTTTTCCAAGGATCATATCTGTAGTGGAATTTTTAAAAATCCTACCTTACTTTTTGAATATGGTCACAACTCTATGATATCCTTGTGCTCTCTGAGCTAAGTTGATGGTCTTCTAAACTGCTACACAATATACAGAGTATACATCCTAGGAAAAAGTTAAAAAAAAAACAGTAGTGTTCCGATATTTGAGGGGCTGCCACAGACAGTAGCAGGTCAAGCTATTTTCCAAAGCACCTGAAGGCCAGACAAGGACTAATGGATTGAAACTGATCAAGGAGAGATTCAACCTAGAAATAAGGAGGAATTTTCTGACAGTGAGAACAATCAACCAAGGGAAGAACTTGCCTTTGGAAATTATGGGAGCTTCATTACTTGAGACTTTCAAGAAGAGATTGGACTGCCATTTTTCAGAAATGGTGTAGGATCTCCTGCTTAAGTGGGGGGGGGTGTCGGATTAGATGACTTATAAAGCCCCTTCCAACTCTGTTAATCTGTTAAGGAGAGTGGCCTTCTAATAAAGCAGATTATTTGTTTTCCTAATATAGAATTGTTTGTCATGACAAGCAGGGAGATATATTTCTCATAGAGATGTTAGAAATTGAATTTGAATATATCTATAGACAAATTATATTTTCTTTCCTAGAGATAGAACCCATCCAGATTTAAAATTGTCAGGAATACTAAGGTTATAAAAAATAGTCACAATCACAATAAAATGAATTCCTCCAGTCCATGACACCGCACAAAGTATGCTAATATTAAGTTTTCTACTTCAGAGGCCTTTCCGTCTTAGTGAAGAAGTTGGTATTTGGCATTGTCCTTGGAGTTTCAGTGTAGAACAATGACCATCATTCAATATTTTACCAACTGGGAACTAAACTCCTTTCATTGATTATATTTTAAGTTATATTTTTTTCAACATACATACATTTGATTTCTGTTTTATGTAATTTATGCAACTTTCTGTGCTATGGTACACTTTTTTATTAAGATATAGCTAGCACTTGTATACTTTTTTTGTAACTATCCTTCCTAGAATGAGGCTATTTTATCTTCCTCCCACAACTTTTCCATAAGATTCTCTTTGATACTATTGTCATTGTCTTTGCTGGTCTTTTAAAATCAGCACATTTTCTACAAACTAAAATTCATGTGTGATTGACATTGATAGCATCTGACATCATTGTATTCGCTGTGGGAATATCATTTGTTCCAAAGAATTTGAACAGTAATTAGTGTTTGAGGAGTACAACAAAACAACTTGACTTTAGCATTTTTAGTAACATTTGAGCACCCCACCAGCAGAAATAATCATGTACCTTACAGGTGTGTAGTGAATTATACAGATTTGTTTATTTTAAATACATTTGTGTATTAAATAACTATGTACTGCTTGCAAAATCTGGCTAGATTTATAAATATGGCTAGTGATAAGAGCTCTCACTTTTCACAAAATCAATTATTATGGTGTGTATTTAAATTACAATTCAATTTTATATTAACTAGAAGTTGGGGATCCATAATGAGCCACAGTGATTTCAAAATGATAAGTGCAACATGACTTCACTACACAAATGATACAATTATTTGTTTGTATCATGAGGCAGGTGTAGATATTTCATTCATATGATGGGAAGTTTACACACATGCATATATACATACAGACACATATTTGTGTCAAAATGGCCTGAAAATACTGAATTACAACACACACACAAAGGAAATGCATAAAAGATTTGTGAATTTTGAAACTGGACTATTCAACCTGGGATTTTTCTTAAAATAAAACAATTTTATGAATCAAGCCATAGATAAGAGAGTGAGATTATGCTAGGTGTTATTAGAGACTTGCTTTCTAAATATTTACCAAAGCTGAATTGTATGAGTGGTTTGTTAAAGTAAAAAAAAAGATTATTTATGTTAAAAATGATTTTTTTATGATTTTATGATTTTCAGTAGGTAGTCATTTGTACTCTAGTGTACTATAAAAATGTACATGGCTTTGTGCCCTGTAGCTGTGATACTGAATAATTTATTTACTTTTCAGAATGCCCATTTTCCTGCTCAGAAGCAGTAAATGATCAGAAAAAAGTGATAACATTTGATATAAAAAATGAAGCTGATAAAAGCAAACTGTTTCGCCTTTTCAACAGTAGATAAAATCTGAGAATATTTTCATGAAAAGTCATGAATTTTGAGCTATAGTTCAGCATTTTAATTCAAGCTGTGTAACAATTTATATGGAGGAATATTTTTGATAATCTGAAAACTGCATCCATATTTCAATCAAGAAAAATTAAAGAAGGGCTCCATTTCAGCTGAATATATAAAAATTTGGGAGGAAAACTCAAGGCATTTGGGCAAGTTTTATGTCACTGAAAATGAAGGTGTTTTTTTTTTTCCTTCATGTAAACTACTTTTTAATGAGTAGATTGGATTGTTAGTTGCAACTTCAATTATTTAAGCTATTAAGTAATTGTTCTCTGTGTTTGTTTTCCTTCCCAATTCTGGCATTTTCACACTGACTGTTCAAGCTGTTCAGTGTGGTAACCCTGGAACAACAGCTAATGGGAAAGTGTTTCAAATTGATGGCACAACATTCTCTAGTTCTGTGATTTATTCCTGCATGGAAGGCTATATTCTGTCTGGACCTTCTGTGCGACAATGCACTGCCAATGGGACGTGGTCTGGTTCCTTGCCGAATTGTACAAGCAAGTATCCATTGTTCCTACTATTATTGCAATCTTTAGAACACCACCTACAGCTTCTGTATTTGGGGAAAGTCAGATTGGGGAGAAAGAGCAGGCTGGTGCCAGAATCATCCCTGTTGCAGATTTAGCTTCCCCACCACCCAGGACCAGGTTTCCAGAACTTGACCATTCAAGGTTGTTCCATGCAAACCAATGATGTTGTTGTAGCTTCTCTACACAGAGAAGGCAGAGACAGCTTGGAAACTTGATGCATCCATCAAACTCTTCTTGTGTAACTTATGATGCATCTCCAGTGTTCCTTGCCCTTTGTCCCTACTTTCCTCTGTTTTTATCTTTACCCACTTGACTCCCATTTTTGAAGGGGAGAGTGGTCCTCTCTGTCATTGGCCTGCTAGTGTTAATAGTGCTTCTGAGGCTCTGAGATTTTCAGCACTCAATATAATGGCTGACCTGAGTGACTAATGACAGCAAAGATGGGTGAGAATTTACGGCGGCAGATATAAGTATCATGCAGTCACTGAAAGTCAACATTGCCTTGATGGCACATAATCAATACATTTAATGGCAAAAATGGAAAGAATATTATTGCTCTCTTACTGTAAAGATGTATTATTTTGTATATGTGGGTGGAATCTTTTGTAATGAAAAGATGTACATGTTAATGAACAACTGTGTACACGTTAATGTACAACAATGTAGATATGCCTAAGCAATTCCTGACCCTGCTGTTTCACACCACATATGCTCATTTGGGCAAAAAAAAAAAAAAAATCATGCCTGAGTCTACCAGATTCAGATTTCCTGGAGCCATTAGACAAGGCTGCATCCTTTACCCCTTTAACAATGAGTTCTTTTTGGGTTGGAAGATGAAATATTTGTGTCCTTACACATTATGTCAAACTCTAAAGTACGGTCTCCTTAAGCTGTTCAAGCAATCTCTAAAGCAGACAATTTACACAAATTTCTGCCCTTTGCTAAATAGAATTGTCTTCTCTTTTCAAATCAGCATAGTAGGTGAGATGCTGAGAGAGAGAATAAAGAATATCCCATTTTATTATCTCACCATCTTGATACAGAAGATGGTGGGCAGGTAAGAGAGGACCTTTTTGGTAGCAGCTGTTGGGAAACTTCTCAGCTAGGCTGGAAGAGGCAATGAGAGTCAAGCATGGGATTATTTTAGAGTCCTTGCATAGCCTCAAAAGACATAAGTTTGAACTCCCCTTCCTGCCTAGCTGGCTGTTTCCCAATGGCAGCAACTTGCCATTGTGAATCAGTCTCCAGAATTTTGCCAGATAAGGTTATATTGTCTTAATTCAACCTTCACAAAGTTAGAAAAGTGGAAATGAAAGCTGGAGTCTTAATTCCTTGACAAATGGATTCTGTAATTAGTAACAAATGTCACCTAATGTGACAAACTCAGCTTGCTTACAAAAGCTGCTACACAAAGGAAGTTGCCTTAGATATCACATTATACAATTATTCTAGATTGTTCACCTCGTAAAATGGGGGCACCCTTTAATATATCCTCATTTTCTTCCCCTTTATAGTAATCAGTTGTGGAGATCCAGGAATACCAGCCAATGGATTGAGATACGGGGATGATTATGTAGTTGGACAAAATGTTACTTATATGTGTCAACCTGGATACACAATGGAAGCCAACAGTTCCAAAATTCGTACTTGCACTAGTAATGCCACATGGAGTGGAATGCTGGCAACTTGTAAAGGTACTGCTTTGAATCTGGGTGGGTGGGTGGATGGGTGGCAAGAGGGAGAGATGTGGGGCAGAGAGAGGGGAGAGAGAGAGAGAAAGTTGATGAATGACCTTGGAAGTCAAAGGAAAAGCCACAAGTAGATGAGCAGTTAGTTAAGAGGTAGCTTAGCTGCCATGTGACTACGGCAAAAGTCTCATAAGGGACTTTCCCTAATTTCTTGGGCTGCAAAAGTCATGGGGATGAAATGTAGTTTCAGGCATGCATGGTTGATGTTGGCCTTGTAAAGTTGTCCAGGAGGAAAGCACACCCAGGTGAATGAATTCCACTTTATTCTAAGATTACATTAACAGAATTTTGTAGGTTTCAAAGTGCATTTCTCCTTCCTTCTACATTCTTTCTGTGGCTAAACTGCCTCTTATCCAACCAGTCCCCTGGCTGTGGCTCTCCCCAGGGTTTTCCAAGGTGATTCCCACACACCATTACAGAGAGATCTGTATGTGTTTACAGTAGTACCTTAGTACTCAGCTGGTTCAAAACTCATCAAATTTAGTACTTGACGCATTTCGATTGAAAAATGTTGTCCTGGTATTCATCTTAGTTTGGTTTTCAACATTCTGCAAACGGAAGTGGGGGTCAGCTAGAGAGGGTAGACAGAAAGTCAGCCACGTGGGAAGGTTGCTACAAAAGAAGTGGGGGACAGCCACAGAGGGCGGCAGGAAGACAGCCATGCTGGGAAGATCTGGAAGACATAGGAAAAGGGACAGATAAAAAGTCCTTCCCAGGTGAAACAAAGAGGCGAGTGGTAAGGTATATGGTTTGTTTGGTACTCATCCTTTTTAGTACTCATTTGCCTTCAGGAACCAATTAAGGATGAGAACTGAGATACCAGTGTATTAAAACGATTGAATATGATAATGCTGTATGTGGACTTGATTTGGCTTCAAAATGATTCCCTGATGCAAATCATGCACTGATGGAACAGAATAACAAGTAAATACATATAGGTAGAAACCAGATTTAGAATGGTTCCTTCAACCTTATTTCCTGAACAGTCAGAATTATATCTAATTGCATCCCTCCCAATATCTATAGCATGTCCATAATTCAAACAGTGTTCTGCAGAGTGACATGAGGATATGCCATTTCTGATGAGATTATAAAATAGGGAATGCATTTCTATTAACTTTTTTATATCTTAACCTATCTTAGTATTCAAATTGTGATGATTGGTTTTTAGCGACTGGGTTATGTATCTCAAAATAAAGAACTAAAGAAACAGTCCTTCCCAACTTTATTTTTCCTTATGTATGTGACTGCATAATTGTCAGGCAAAGTGCCCATCGAAATGGCAAGAGGCTGTGAAAATAAACAATACTTAAGCAAGGAAATATGATTTGCAAAAAAAAAACACCCATACAGCAACCCATTTTTCTTAAAAAAAAAAAAAAAAAAAAAGTTGAATTAGCACATATGGTTATCATAGTGAGTATAGACACAGGAGACATTTGCTGCAGCTGCTATGCTAATGACTCTAAATGTTATTACAGCTGTTACCTGTCCAACTCCACCCCAGATTTCTAATGGAAAACAGGAAGGAATAAATTTTGATTGGGGGTTCAGCATTAGTTATGTCTGTTCACCTGGCTATGAATTATCATTTCCTGCTGTTTTGACTTGTGTTGGGAACGGAACATGGAGCGGTGAAGTCCCACAGTGCTTACGTAAGTATTTTTTAAAAAAATATTTGCATTCCAGGCTGATAGTTGTTTCCATTCAATCTTAAAAGAAAACATAACAAAAGAAAAACTGTCAATATCTGTAAGAAATAACTATAATATTTCCTCCACACACCCAATCAAGCACTGTGACTCAGTGGCTTAAAAGATGCCACAGAAGGTTGATGCACTGGTGTTTTGAGTCCTACATTGTGCGACAAAGTGAGCTCTCATCGTTTGCCTCATCTCCTGCCAACCTAGTATTCAAAAGCATGCCTCATGCAAGTAGATACATAGGTACCACTTTGGCGAGAAGGTAACCGTAAGTCAAGTTTCACTGGACTCTCTGCTGTGGCGTGATATAATACTGGCCACGTGATCATAGAAATAACTGTGGACGGCATTGGTTCAATGGCCTAAAGAAATGGAGATGAGCATTGCCCCCCAAAGTCTGCTGCAAGAAGTGAGACAAGAACCCACAGGGATTCTTTTATCTTTACTACATACACAAATCCAACAAAACTGCAAGGTCCTTTAATATCCATTACAAAACAAGGGACAAATTGCAGTGACCAGATAGGCGCTTGTGATCTCTTTCATCTTTGCTTTCTAGTCCTTTTTTCTTTAAAGATTTTAACTCCAATTAAACAGTTTAATCGGTCAGTTGTCATCTACAGTGACAACTAACCAGTTCTGGTTGTTTTTTTTGTTTAGTTTATTCCTTCAAGTGTGTATTGACTTCTGGCAATTCCTTGGAGAAGAGCCTGCAGATTTCTTGGCAAGGTTTTTTTGAACTGGCTTGCTATTGTCTTATTCCTGGGATTAAGGGGGAATGACTGGCTCAAGGTTATCCAGCTAGTTTCATGCCTAAGGCAAGAACTAAACTTCATGGTATTTAGCCTTCTGCCTTGACCACTGCACCAAATTGACTCTTGTCTGTTTTAAAGCTGATAAGCAAAAAACTAATGAAAAATAGAAGTCTTATTAGAATTAATTAATCAATCAATGATGCTTTCAGGATGTTTAATTATAGTCATAGCCAGGATGAGAAAGGTGGTGATAGCAGTGGTGGGTTCCTACCGGTTTGGACCGGTTCAGCCAAACCGGTAGTGGTTTGGCAGCCTGGGTCACTGGAACCGGTAGCGACCCAGGCCTGCCAAGCTCCCAAACTGGTTCTCTGGGTGGCGCCATAGGTGGCGCCATCTTGTTTTTCACTTCTGTGTATACGCAGAACAATTTTTTTTGCACTGCACATACACGTAAATACACATCAAGTGTGTGCACGTGTAGCATGCCCATGAGCAAACCAGCAATAGTGCTGGCCGGAATCCACCCCTGGGTGATAGATTGCAGTGAAATGAGGAAGTATAGTGGGAAAGTCCCAATTTTCATGGATAATATAATCAAAAGGTGAATTTTGCAGTGACTGCTCTTAACTACTGAAACACTTCCTTGATATGCTGATGCACCCCTATTTTCCTGAATGTTCAACACTGCATCATATTTGAAATTGCAAGTAATCCTTGACTTATAACACTTCATTTAGTGACCGTTCAAAGTTACGACACTGAAAAAAATGACTTATGATGATTTTTCACACTTAACAATCTTTGTAGCATTCTCATGATCATGAACAATCACTCATATCCCTAGTTTTTTTTTTAATGAAATTGTAGAGGAAGGACTATTTTGTCTCATACAAAACCTAAAGCAAGTTTGTCAAACTTGACAAAAATGTCAACAAGAGCTAGTCTGAACATGAATGTTTTAACCAGGAATACCTGGATAATTTTTGTATTGTGGCTGACATTTGCAATGGCAAAATCTGTCCAGCCTGTGTCCCTGACAATTGGACTTCTGTTCCAGTATTATATTAAATTACCAATTTATGCAGAGGTTTTTATTAGCATAAAATTGGTGACACTGATGGATTTTGCATAGCTGCAGATTTCATTACAATAACAAATGTATGCTTACTTTTTACAGAACATTTTGTGAATATTTCTTTCTTTTTGCTGTGGGAAAAAAAGTATTAATTTTTTTAACAGAATAAATTAAATGGGCTGGATTATCAAAGAGAAGAGGAATGATCCTTCTTGTTTTACAATAAAGAAAAAAAACTTTGCAAATAAAAATTGAATAAAACTGTAATATTTTACATTCAAAAGTTCAGTGATACTGTATAATGTAGAAATGCTGTATTTTGATTAATGGATTAAAACCCATTTATTTTACTCAACAGATTCACAAATCTCGATCATTTTCCTAAGTCCTGTAATCTTTTTCAATCGCTACAAGATCTTCCTGTTTGATATGATTTGTGACAGCAAGAAGATTAAATCTTTTGAGGATTTAAAGCTTTCATGTTTTAGTTATTACAATAATAAGTGTTTATACAGTCTGTTAGAGAGTGGAGATCATATTTCATTCCACCTTATTGGCAGTTGATTTTATATAGTTGGAATTGTGAGCCAAATGTGATTATGGTGGCTGAATAACAGAAGAAGCCATGGTATTATTAATTAACAGAGCAGAAGCAAAAGCTCTCTTTGACCAGATAAAGGAGGAGGAGAACATTGAAGTATGAAAACTATAAGATGGAGGAAGCAAAAAACATGACCTCTGAATTCATTTCTCAAGCTGTCCAAAACATTTCTTCTACACTTGACTTGGACAAGGGGATAGATGGGGAACTCATCCAATATGCAGATGACACCAAGCTGGCAGGAATAGCCAACACTCCAGAAGATAGGCTTAAGATACAGAAGGATCTTGACAAACTTGAACATTAGGCACTATATAACAAAATGAAATTCAATGGAGAAAAAAGTAAAGTTCTACATTTAGGCAAGAAAAACAAAATGCAAAGCATACAGAATATGTGGTACCTTGCTCAATAGTAGTAACTGTGACAGGGATCTTGGAATCCTAGTGGACTACCATTTAAATATGATCCAGCAGTATGCAGCAGCTGCCAAAAAGGCCAAAACAGTTCTAGGCTACATAAACAAAGGGATAGAATCAAGATCACGTGAAGTGTTAATGCCACTTCATAATGCCTCGATAAGCCACACTGGAATACTGAATTCAGTTTTGGTTGCCACAATGTAAAAAAAGATGTGGAGACTTTTGAAAGACTGCAGAGAAGAGCAAGAAAGATGATTAGGGGACTGGAGGCTAAAACATATGAAGAACGGTTGCAGGAACTGGGTATGTCTAGTTTAATGAAAACAAGGACATGATAGCAGTGTTCCAATATCTCAGGGGCTACCACAAAGAAGAGGGAGTCAAACTATTCTCCAAAGCACCTGAGGGTAGGACAAGAAGCAATGGGTGGAAACTAATCAAGGAGAGAAGTATCTTGGAACTAAGGAGAAATTTCCTGACAGAACAATTAATCAGTGGAACAATTTGTCTCCAGAAGTTGTGAATGCTGCAACAAAGGAAGTTGTTGGATAACCATTTGTCTGCTGGTGTAGAGTTTCCTGCCTAAGCAGGGGGTTGGACTAGAAGACCTCCAAGGACCCTTCAAACTCCGTTATTCTATTCTATCACGTAATCAAATATATATAAAAAAATCAGTCTGTGTTTTCACAAACATGCCCATTACCAATACTACAAGAGTAAGATGAGGACTTTCCTTATCACTCATGCCTTAATCACCTAATGGCTTGACTACTGCACTACACTCTATATGGGGCTGCCCTTGAAGACAGCCTAGAAGCTTCAATTGGTTCAGAATGCAATGACACAGGCAATGGTGGTCCAATTTGTAAACTTATCAGACTCACTGGGAGTCAGATGACATATAAATGGTTTAATGCAATCAGCCAGATGTTCAGACTGAATATGGCATTTTTATCTACAAGGACCTTATCATATTCCCAAGGAGCTGGGATAGGCAGACACGGACACTTTATGGTGTTAGAGGCATTGTCACAGAATGTAAACTGCTACATGTAAAACTGCCTTTTGCAATTGACTGATGGCAAATTTGCCAATTCTTATGTTCAATTGGTATTCCAGGTGTTTTGGGAGTGCACCAAGGCCACTATCATTATGGGTACTACCTTTGATTTCTTTTGACACAGTTGTTAATAATTATTGTCAATCAATATATTTCAGTGGTCAAAGAATTCCTCATCCTGACATGTACTGCATTTTTTTCTCCAAAACATGTCTTTGTTTGATATAACATCTGGAATATGGGAACAAGTATAAATAGAAAAAGTTGGGAAAGAAAAATATTTATGTAATTCACAATTGAAGGAATATGCCATTGTATTTTCCTCTCCCCCTCCCCATTTATCAACCCAAATCATTATTTTTGGTCTTGGTCACAAGTAGGAAGACTTTAAATTGCAGCCTTAAAATCTGCCATTGGAGTCACATAGAAACAATGATATTGTAGAATAAAATTATTCTACTGCAATCTAATTATTATATTAATAGCCTGCCATTTTTTTACGGGAATCTTGAAATCATGTAGATATTGGTCTCCATAGACTATGACTCCATTAGAAGAACTCCATGAGATAGGGTAGGCTGAAAGAAATAGCAAAGGGCTCAAAGTCACCATCAATGTGTTCTGAACTAGGCTTCCCCAGCAGCACGAAGCCGAGTCCTCATCCCGATAAACCCCTTTTATTTAATTTACAGTGAATTCATCTCCAGCAGTGTCTTTCCTCCCTCACAGTCTTTCAAGATAGTTCACAATTACCAACCTTTATCAGGCTTGGAGAGTGGCCAGGCTGACATCTTTCAGATGCCACAATACTTGTCAAAAATGCAGCAATGAACTAATTGTCTCCTGCAAACACCCCTCCCCTTTCGCTCCTCTTTTATTCCCTATGGGAGGGGCATTCACTATCTAGCTGTGGCCTTACTCCCAAGTTGACCCTTGTTAGCTGTTCCCTTCATCTGGCAACACTGTGCATGCGCACATTGGGAACAGGCTCCAGCTGTTCATCTGCCTCACTGATGTCTGACTCTGAAGGCAGCTGATAACTGTCGGACAGCCCTGGCCCCATCTCTACCTCCATCATAAAGCACTCATCAGAGCCTTCCCCAGATTCCAGAACTGGTCCATTTTCCTCCCCAACCTCCTCACTGTCCGGATCTGCTGCCAGCTCCGATGCCCTCTGGCGGGCCACAACACAATGCTCTGTAGTGAACTGAAACCTGGCCCTTGTCAAATCCAAGGCCAGTATCTTAACCACAATACCATATGGGCCTTAGGATATTCCTAAAAGACTCTTGAGTCTCATTCTCAATTTTATCCATACACATTCATTGAGAATGCCACTTCCCATTGCCAGTTGATTCGCCACTGTGAAAACAGAGCATTAGACATTTTCATAGGATATTTTATATTCACTTTTAATCTACTATGTATCAATGATTTTAGATCTAACGGCAACACATTTAGAGAGGTAGATATAATTGGTTAGCGGTACATATCAAAACCATGAACAAGATTGTCAAGTACATTTCAGATTAATCTCATATTGAATTTTATTGGAAGAGGTCTTAACTAGCACATCCATAGATGCTTCCTACATTATTTTAGCAGTTCCTGCAAGTGAAATAAACGCACTTTGATTGCAATCATATACAGTAAATGAGCACTGGAACGGATGGCTTTGTAAATCAATGTGTTAAAAAATGAATAGGCCAAATTTTGTTCCTATTTATATCTAAAAGGTTCAACATTAGTTACTTTTACTTTTTTCAATGTTGTCTTTTACTGCAGTGAGATTTGCTGAGGTATTATTTGGGAAAGGACATATTAATGAAACAAATAATTATAATTGTATCTCCAGATATTCTAATCAAATATTATCTCTTTTTTTACATTACTGCAATATCATGGCTAATATGCTTGGATTGGACTATGCCTTCAGCCAAGTTTCAGGCCTACCTTCTCAGTTTTATCATTCTCTGAGCAGAATAATCCTTTCTCATTGCTCAGTTGCTCTGGTCAAATCCAATACCATCTTCTCAGTTAATGTTAAGTGACATAAAACAGATGCCTGATTAATTTTCTTTTGTACTTACAGTTAGGATGTTGTCAGAAATAGCAAGGTGTAAGTACTGCTGACAAGGAAGACCCCATGACTTATTCTCTACTACAAAGAGTAGCAGTTTATCTGCACAGTTCCCCAGGTCGTGGGGGCGGGGGAATGGACTGATGTGCATTGCCATGATGTCTAGTTTCTATGGTTACATACTCAGACAGAATTGCTAAGCATCCAGTAATAGAAAGTGGCTAGGAAAAGGCTGGAGAATATCAATGCATGATGTAATTCCTACAAATATTCTCTTATTAAAGCAATAATCAAATAGCAAACAAAATCTGTGTGATATTTGTTTAAGAAATGTTTTAAATATTTTCTTGAAAGTCTCTGTCCTTGTTAACATAGTTGACAATGAACAAAAGGAATTTTGGACCCTCTGCATATTAACTATTAGCTTTTGACATTTACACAGAAAAAGACAAGATTTAGACCATTCTGTCTTAAGAATATGATTTGCATTTACACCTTCTGTAGGTATATGTGTGCACACTGCAGTTCCACTTCTTATTTTAGAACAGAATTTTGTATGATTATAAAAGGCTTCAAGCTGATTTTCATCACATACAAGTCTATCTCTCTAAAAAGAAACATCAATATAATTCCACATTTTTATCTTTACAGCAAAGTTTTGTGGTGACCCAGGAGTACCTGCTCAAGGCAAAAGGGAAGGCAAAAGCTTTATTTATCAGTCAGAAGTCTCTTTCAGTTGTAATCTTCCATTTGTGCTGGTTGGTTCCAGCACTCGTATATGTCAAGCAGATGGTACATGGAGTGGATCATCTCCCCGTTGCATAGGTATGGTGGCATCTTTCCTAATTGGTAGCTTGCTGTGTTTTTGGTTTGTTTTTTTACAACAGTGTTTAACTTCTATGGACTTCAACTGCTAGAATTCTCCTCTGTCCTGTTCACTCAGAATGGAAACATAATGGTAGTTTAGTAGCAGTAGTACCGGCGCTTGCCCAGAGCACCGGGTACCGTTCCAATATGGTGATCCAGAGGGCTCGTCCGCCTGCCCGAGCTCCTTACCTGTATTTGAGGTCTTTGGTGCTTCTGTGCACATGCACAGAGCACAAGGGGCCTGCGCTCCACTCTGCTGAATAGCTGGAATGTAGCGGAGGCATCGCAAGATGTAAGGACACATGTGCACGCTGAACATGTTTGTGTGCATTCTGTGCGCGGTCATGTGGTGGGCGCTGATCTCTGTTGCACCGTACCAATTGCAACGAGATCCAGAACCCACCACTGTTTAGTAGGTTGATTAATATTACCCAGCAATTCCCTTCACTAAAACTCCAGAGTTGTCCCAGCCAAAAGCAGACCAATAGTAGTCCACAGAGCAATGGCCGATGAGTCCACAAGTCACTGGAAAGCTTCCCAAACAAGACAAATATACCAGGAAAAATTAAATTCATAACACAAGAGGATTTACGAGACAAGAAAAGTCCAGAGTTTACAAAGCACAATGCAAAGTCAAAGCACAGCATCAATCCAAAGCAAGGCAGGAATCACAATGACCAGGAAATACACAGCTAGGAAATGAACATGTTCCCAGCCTTGTCTCCATCTGTCTGCTCTGCTAAATAGCCAGCAGCTTTGTATAAGTAGTTGTTGCTTAATACAAAATCAGTTAGTGACTGTTCAAAGTTACAATGGACTTCCCAATTTTACTTTTGACCTACTGTAATCATATGCTCCATTTTGGTGCTTGGCAACCAGTTTGCATTTACAATCATTTGCAGTATCCCATGTGTATGCAATCATAATTTGTTGGCATTTTTTCCTGGTTTCCAGTGTTTACTTCCTGTTTCTGACCCCAAAAAAGCACCATTGGGTATAAATTTTCACTTAATCACTGGGCATTTGCTTGATAGCCAGTCCTTAAGCAAACCAAGGTATTTGCTTAATGACTGAGGGGAAAAAAGCTTGTAAAATTGGTCACATGATATGCCACAATCGAAAGTTGAGAACTACCTATACAGGAAAAATTCCATTCCTGCTCTCCCACACACACTCATGCATTTTTGGAGATATTCTACATTGCTAACAGGATTCTTAGTGTGGTTTTCCAGCAATGAAGACAGGGGTGGGCTGCTGGAGGTTTGCTGGGGTTCGAGAGAACCTCTAGCTAAGATTCTGTGCCCCCAATGGTTTGGGTCCTCATTTTACCCACCTTGGAAGGATGGAAGGCTGAGTCAATCTTGAGCCTGGTGAGATTCGAACTGCCAAATTGCAGGCAGTCAGCAGGCAACAGAAGTAGGCTGCAGTTCTGCACTCTAACCACTGAGCCACCATTCTTTCTACATTATCCTTTTATATTTTTACTTTTGCTTAACACACTTCTGTTTTTGCTGTGCCTTTTTTCATTTGGACTATTTACTCCTTTTGAAAGAAAAAAACTTCTCTCCCTTTAAAAAAAAAAATTGGCTGCTTTACTCTGTTTGCCGGTGGTTGCAGATTTTCCAAAACACACATCTCTTCTCACACCTGTTTCAAGGTTGAAGCATTATTGGCAACTCTGCCTTGCTGACGCTGGGGACAAGGCCTAGATAGGAGCACAGGTGCCTGCAATTTTTCCAAGCAGCCTGTTCCATAACTTATAACGGGATGTATAATTGTATCTTCAGTGCAAAATTGCAATCTTACCAAGGAACAGGTTCTTATGCATGGTGGTATTTAGAATTGAATGCAAATTTGGTAATGCTTAAAACATATCCAATGATGTCAGTTTATGATTACTAGCTTGTGACTAACCTAAGTCCTTGTTAGTGAATTCATTCTAAGCATGGCTGCAGGGAAAGCAATAGCAATAGCACTTAGACTTATACTGCTTTACAGTGCTTTACAGCCTTCTCTAAGCAGTTTACAGAATCAGCATATTTGCCCCCAACTATCTGGGTCCTCATTTTTCCCACTTGGAAGGATGGAAGGCTGAGCCAACCTTGAGCCTGGGGAGATTTGAACTGCCAAATTGCAGGGAGCTGGCAGTCAGCAGAAGTAGCCTGCAGTACTGCACTCTAACCACTGAGTCACCGCAGCTTATATAGGATATCCATCCTATTGATTATAGTTCCTCTGTATAGGAAAATATTATTATATAAATTGTTCTTTGTGGATATTCAAGCAGGGAGGAAAGGTTACCACTGGAAATGAAGAATTTGGCCTGTTGTCTCTTTAGCATTGGATAGCTTTACTGGAGCAATTTTCACAACCAATAAATAAGCATAAGGTATGAAAGATAAGGGGACAAGAATCAAAGGGTAAAGCATTTGGGTTCATCTTTTTTGGCAAAGTAGCGTTCTAAACCTTGCATTAACACTTTATGAAATATGAGTTTCAATATTCAGATTGAAATAAAGACGCTTCTGAAAACTGTTTGGAAGCATTTGGGTATAAATGGACATATGTTTTATAAAAAACTTTTATTTCACAAACTTTTTTTTGTTTTTGGCAAAGAACCTACTCGGACAGCCTGTGAAAACCCTGGGGTTCCTCGTCATGGATCGCAAAACAACACCTTTGGTTACCAGGTAGGAGTCCTAATCTTTATTGAACAAGGAAGAGAGATAACTTCCTTATCTCTCTTGTGTCATCAAAACATCATCATGTAATATATCAGGACTTTTTTCCCCTTCCCTAAACGTGGGCAATCACCCTCTACCATGGACCTTATCCCATTCCTAAGGAGTCTGTAAGAGAGTGTACATAAGCGTACATGTGTGCCTACCATCCCTGTCGTACTGTCCCCATTTATTTGTACTCATTTATTGTGTGTGTGTGTGTGTGTGTATGTGTGTGTGTGTTTGTGTATGTATGTATGTATGTATGTATGTATGTATATATGTATGTATTGTGTCACAACCCCTGGTATGGCCAAATATGGGAGGGAGCATACTGCTTCCCTTTTTCTGTCTTTTGGCCCACCCTAGGAGCCATCCAGGCAGAAAGTCATTTTTTATTTGCCTTTGCACAAATGCAACACACACACACACACAAACAAACACGTATGTATGTATGTATGTATGTATGTATGTATGTATGTATGTATGTATGTATGTATGTATAGGTATATATATATGTCTCACTTGCCATCTTCAGTCTGGTGTTTTTGCCGTGACGATACCTCCCACCTACCAGACATCTGGAAACCAGCCCAAGTCAACAAACGAGCCCCACCTACCACCCAGGCCATTACAACACAAAACAATAACGGACACACAGCCAGCATTAATCAGCACCAATCCACCAATCATGATGCAACCACACAGCCAATCAATCCACTTACTGAAACAAATCCAGCACTACACACACAGACACCAAGATTTATAGAAAGACAGCAGCTCTGACCACGCTTTACTCACACAAACACGAAGCTGAAAACACCAGCCTGTGTAAATCTACGAAAACATGTGCGTGTGTGTGTGTGTGTGTGTGCGCGCATTTTCATAGATTTTCACGGGTGTAGATATGCTGGTCTTGTTGTATTCAGGTCTTTTCCCATGTAAGATTGAGATTATCTTGCCAATGTTTCAGCGAGGTCTCACTCGCCATCTTTATATTTATATTTATATTTGTTTTCTCATACATCTTGACAAACATAAATAAATAAATAAATAAAAATAATTTTCATCAGATAGTTCAAAATGAATTATTTGATGTCATTGCTGAGCCATTTCCTCATCCAGAGTCAAATTCATAAACATCGTCATAGGTTTATTGGTTTTAAAAAGTGCTATCCTTTTACATTCAGTCTTTGATTATCTTTAATGAGATTTGCTTTCCAATCAACATTTTAACAGCATGTCCATGTGCTTGCTCCATTCCCCCACAGTAGAAGTTTTACCCTAAAGGCAGCACTGACATTATTCCTGAACAAAAGGTCACATTTGCAACTTGAAGAGGGCAGTAAGTAAATGAGAAGCATTGCCCTGAACAAAATATATGGTTTCTCCACTACCTGTCAGGGTTTTCTTCTAGCATAAGCATAAAATGAAGCAGTATTATAATTTCAGAGATAAGAATCTTTCAGGACAAGCTGAAGGGCCCAAAATCTGTGATCAAATTCTGAAGATTGCTGTACTATAGTTAATACTAGTAAAATTATTATTTTTATCTATAACCATGCTAGGTTACTAGCTCTGTTTTTCAATCTGCATCTGTGAGAAATAAATAAGACATTATCAAATTACAACCATTACATTCCATGTGTTCTCCAACATGTCTACTGCTTTGTTATATCATAAACCATCCCAAAACAGCTGCATTCATTTTGTAAAGGCAAAATAAAGGTCTTTTGCCAACTTCACCTGCAAGCTGTAGAAGGAGATTATTTTCCTGAAATGAATTCTGAGACTTGAGATGTATGTGTAGAAATGTTGCTGCTAACACATGAAAACTGCTTATAGAACCATTATTGGGTAGCACAGAATGTGGCTGAAATAATAGGAATTTTGTTTTAGATAATCTGTCACACATGCAAAGGATTAAACTCTATTTCTTTGTAGTTTATTTTGTGGCATGGTCACATGAATGTCAATTCAGCATTTATGTATGTATTAATTCTGAAATGGTCCAAGGCACAATCTGAATTTAGAAATAAAAATAGATCAATTATATTTGTAGTAGCCTCTGGGTCAGTTTTATCATGTTTTATATGAACCTCGGTATGGAGATGAGGAGAGCATTGAAAGCTACCTTTTTCTAGTGAATTTAATGTTCTCAAAAAGAATAATATTATTCACACAGGGAAATGAATTTGTGTAGCTATAAACAGCGCATTGTGAATAAAAATAAGTTTGAAGAACTCAAATAATAAAGAAATTACCATTGCTGTAAATTTATTGCATGGAATTCATTCATGTGTAGCCCTAGTTGATCATTAAGTCCAAATGTCTCAAGAGGTCATTTCAATTTCGTTGCATTTTATTGTTGCAACTCATAAGTTGTGACATAATATGGATTCACCAAGTGTGCAATAAAAATAGTAAAGTATAATTAATAAACAAAAATTAAAATTACATAAAATCAATTTTAATTAATAGCCATTAAAAAACACAAGGACAAAATTTAATTGTAGAATGGAGGAGGTATTTATGATTCTCAGCTGCCTGAAGAAGTCAATTTGTATCTATGAGTCAACTTTTGTCTCCTTGGCAATGACATCAGTGACATGAATGATTCATCACCAATATAAAGTGACTTATTATATGAAAGTAGCCACTGACCTTTTATCACAGACATTGCCATGATCCAGATCATAACTGTTGTATGTTTGCATGGACCCATTAGGAACCAGTTGGTACTTGTAAAATTTGTATGAGCTAGACATATTTTAAATATAATGGTGGGATAAAAATTAACACGGCAAAGATGATCCATTGGCCATTTTGTGCATTTCTTATGATAGACTCAACTTCTTTTCATCTTTATCATAAACTTGTACTGAATTTTCTTACTCTGTGTAAAAGAGGAAGAAATAACAAAATATCTGTGAAAATAGAGAGCACAGCTTGACACAATCCTAACAACAGATATCTAGGAGTGATTAAGAAAAAGTTGATTTCCCTCATCTTGTATCTAGGTTGTTCATAGACCTTTTAGTGTAGCAACTAGTGTTTCAAAATATCTTACATTGATTAGATTAGTGTATGTGTGCAGAGAGGGATATGATCTCTGTGTTGAGTTGATCCCTAATCAAATTGATCTACTCTTAATCTTCCAATAGGTAGGCAATATTGTGCAGTTTCACTGCAGAAAAGGCTACCTGCTTCAAGGGTCTACAACTCGAACCTGCCTTCCTGACCTTACATGGAGTGGGATCCAACCTGAATGCATTGGTAAGTCAAGAACAGGAAAAAAGAGTCAGATATAGAATGGAAAAATAATATTATTGTGATGCAAATTGAGATTCACATGCCTTAAATCAGTACCCAAACAAGAAATAAGAATAGTATCTTATTTGTGCTGTCATTCTCCAAACAAACTAAATATTTACAGGTTTATATATGAGGAGATAGTTTACAGAAAATATGTGTTTTAATGGAAAGGAATGAAAAAGGACTATCTGTATTAAGAAAACACCAATTTAAATGCTGATTTTGTGCTGTTTTTGTTTTTTTAAGTTTTAAACTAATATTGAGACAGGGTGAACTAATGTTAAAAAAAGTAGAAACCAACATTAGTATTTTCTGACAGAAGAGAATGTTTGTAGCTCAGGGTTGAACTGTGAGGTTCTTGGCACTCTCTAAGCTTGGTGGTTTTCTTGCATACATTTCATTACCAAACTAGGTAACATGTGCTATCATGAATGAAACATCTTCAGGAAAATCACTAAGTCCGATAACACAATATACCCTGCATTAATGTATTCAATAATCTATACAGAAGAGAATCAGCCTACAGCCTGGGATTCCTTGATATTATCTTATCAAAGTAGTCCCCTATGGAATTCTGCTTAACTTCCTAACCCACATACAACAAACTACATACTGCCACATAATGCATATATTTAAAAGAATGACATCAGTACTCTTATTTATCTAGCAGTCTTAACAGTCCTTACACTGTCAATCTGGACTTTCATATCACTCCATAGTATCTTCTCTCGGTGTTTCTGGAGTCCCCCTTTCCCATGTATTGGTAATATTTCACTATCTTAAGGTCAGAAATGCAACTGGCATCCATTTTTAATGATTGATGTGTCCCAAAATCATATGATTACCTTTTGCTTTCTTCTGAGAAGCAAAGTCAATGGGGAAGCCAGATTCACCTAACCACCGTATTACTAACTTAACAACTGCAGTGATTCACTTAACAACTGTCTCAAGGAAGGTTGCAAAATGTACAAAGCTCACTTAACAACTGTCTTCCTTAGCAAATGACATTTGGGGGTCAGTTGTGATTGTCAGTCAAGAACTACCTGTACTTAACATATACCCCCCCCCAAATCTCTCTTCTTAAAGCACTGAAAAGCATTTCATATTTCACCACCCTGCTCTCATCTCAAAGTTTGCTCCAAAATTCCCAATTAGCTGACCCCCACCCTCCAAAAAAGGGTGAAAAAAATGACCAAGACCAATTTAAAATGTAATGAAAAATAGAGACAAGCAAGACAGAGCGTTTTAAAGGAATATTTTAAAAACCCATAATATCATGTTTTAAAATAGCTATCTGTCCATCTTGGCTTGATCCACTAAAAATGTTTTTCTGCTTATCTTGTTTCAATTATACCTGTTGCCACCTTGCAAATGTGTATGATGTGTTATCCATTTATTACATTTGAACACATACAGCACTGTCAAGCATAAACATTTACAATTATGGTCCAGGCTATGTAATTCATGATAAAAACCAGTGCAAAGATTTCCCAGTTAAAATGCAGTGATATGCTCTTCGTCTTCCACATTGTCTCTAGTATTCAAATAGAACATATGGGGAACATATGGGATCTAATCCACTTTCTCTACTGTCAACGCAACCACAGTACTTAACCGCTCCCAGGCATGGTTTGACATAAATTGAGGAGTTAATAAAAGTGTGGAGTTATTAAAGACCTTCTCACACATTTCAGAGCAATTTGAGCAATGATCATTACTTGTAGTTGAAGGATACGCCATCGCGTGTCATGTATAACATGAATTGTGCATTTTTGTTTTAGCTCACAGCTGCAAGCAGCCCGAATCTCCAGCTCACACAAATGTGGCAGGAATGGATCTTCCATCTCTCGGTTATACCTTGATATATACATGCCAACCCGGATTCTTTCTAGCAGGAGGATCAGAACATAGAGTCTGTAGATCTGATGGCACATGGACAGGGAAGGTTCCTTTCTGTGAAGGTAATGTATTGCACATCTTCCCTCTTCGTGGAAGAATTAATATTTCAAAGTTGCCAATTCCTTTGTTTCTTTTCATCCACATTTTCTTCCAAAATTAAGCATGTGGAACCTGCATTTTGCCCTTTAACAAACTAAAGGTAGACTTTAGTCACCTACCTGATGTAAAAGAAGTTATTTATTTTATGTTCTATTTACATAGAAATATCTATCCACTCTTGTAAGTGTGCTGTATTCAGAGCGAATGGAATGGAATGAAATAGAATAGAATAGAATAGAATAGAATAGAATTCTTTATTGGCCAAATGTGATTGGCTACACAAGGAATTTGTCTCTAGTGCACAAGCTCTCAGTACATACAACAACAAGTGATAGCATGATCTTAATCATAAAATATAATCATAAATCATAAGACAAACTCAATAGCAGAGGTGAATTCCTACCGGTTCGGACTGGTTCGGCTGAGTAGGTAGTAACTCAGCTGGACATGCACCTTAACCGGTTCTATCCTTGGCGGCGCCATCTTGATTTTCTGTTCTGCACATGCGCAGAACAATCTTCATTGAAAAAAAAGGAAGAAATTCCTTTTCTAATGTGCGCATGCGCAGATCTTTTTAGGTGGAAATGTGTATGCACATTTTTTGCATGCCGAACCGGTAGTAATGCCAGCAGAAACCCACCCCTGAGTCATAGGATACTAAATAAGCAAACAACATAAATCATAGGATACTAAATAAAAACAATCAACATAAATCATGAGATACAAACAAGAAAGTTATAGTCATCAGAAGCTAAGAAAATGGGTAATAGGAAAGATGAAAAGGATGATAGCTAATACAGCCCTAACTAGGTGATTTGACTTTCCCAGGGCATAAGACAGCATTGTGAGAATTAGTTGTTTAGCAGAATGATAGGGGGGACTGACTTTGTGTCTGATTGTTTTGACATGCAATGCCCTATGGTGTCATCTTGAAGGAAGAAGTTGAAACTGTTTATGTCCGGGATGTAAGGGGTCTGTAGATATTTTCGCAGCCCTCTTTCTGGTCCGTGCAGTATACAGGCTGGTTGCAAATGTTTTTTCTGCAGTCCTAACTATACGTTGAAGTCTGTATCTGTCTTGTTTGGTAGCTGTGTCGAACCAGGCAGTGATAGAGGTATAAGTGACAGACTCAATAATTTCTTTGTAGAACTGTATCAGCAACTCCTGGGGCAGTCTGAGCTTTCTGAGCTGGCACAGGAAGAACATTGGCATAGAAATAGGAAAGACTGTATACTGCACTCATGAGAGATTTATCATTTTCTTTTCTTCTCACCTTTTTAATATTATTATTATTATTATCCTTTCCAACTACCCAGGTTATTTGATGTGTTTAATTCTTATTTGCAGAATTTCAGTTCAGTTATGCATACAGACCCTTGGGAGGAAATTGTGAAGAAAACTCCATGGGTGGTTTTTTTCTTTTCTTCATACATTAGTACAGAGGAATATGAATCTGTTCCAGATTTCCAGCACAACAGAAAAGACACAAAAGGCTGTTATTTCCGAATGGAAAGGTCATGAGAGTGTAGGGGGAAAAGCAGTAGATTTCTCTGTCTTCTTTTGTTGCTGATGAATAGATTTCAGAGAAAAGTGACTTCGCTGGTGATATAAAAGAATAAAAAAATTACCTTTATCTTTTTCACCACCATCAAAAACAGGATGGCAAGGATGTATGTGACAGCTGTTTGGTCAGACTTTAAACTGAGAAGGGATTATTATTATTATTCTTTGGTTAATCTTTGGTGAGATTCACAGCCTTTGGGGGTGGTTGGTAGCTCAACAGCTCGAGTCCTAACCAAATACACACACATACATACAGTGGGGCAAAAAAATTATTTAGTCAGCCACCAAGTGTGCAAGTCCTCCCACTTAAAAAATGAGAGAGACCTGTAATTGACATCATAGGTAGACCTCAACTATGAGAGACAAAATGAGAAAACAAAACCAGACAATCACATTGTCTGGTTTGGAAAGATTTTTTTTGCAAATTATGGTGGAAAATAAGTATTTGGTTAATATCAAAAGTTCATCTCAATACTTTGTTATATTTCCTTTGTTGGTAATGACAGAGGTCAAACGTTTTCTGTAAGTCTTCACAAGGTTGGCACACACTGTTGCTGGTATGTTGGCCCATTCCTCCATCAGATCTCCTCTAGAGCACTATATGTATATGCATATGCTGGTCTTGTTGTATTCGGGTCTTTTCCCGTGTAAGATTGAGATTGTCTTGGCAACGTTTTGGTGAGGTCTCATTCACCATCCTCAGGCTGGCGTTTTTGGCTTAAAGCTGAAATATATATATATTTCCCAGATTGGGACCCAATAGAAAGTTCACCACCCAATAGAAAGTTTAATATCTAATTTTGAAGGCTCTAATCTGTGTGATTCTTTGGTCCTAATATGCTGTTGTCTTAAGAGCAAAATAAATAAATAACTAAAAGCTTTAAGCAGATTTTCTTCCCATCTATCTCTAGTCATCACAGACCAAAATAAAAGGTCTCTGTTGTTAGAGAAACAATCACATTGGGTATTATGCAAAAACATTATTTGTGTAAAATATCATTTATAGATACATGCAGTTCACAATTTGAAGAAATCTGAAAATCTGTTTCCAACTAACTGTAATCATAGAAGTAGCCTAGAATTCCACACAGAATAGAATATAATTCTTTATTGGCCAAGTATGTTTGGACAGACAAGGAATTTGTCTTTGGTGCATGGGATTTCATAGAGTTTATAGATTGATTCTTTCCACTACAGGTAGACTTAATGTGCATTCAGTTTAGCTTCTCACATTTTAGCAAATGCAAATCAGTTTAGGGTTGTTATATTGGTATTTGGGAATCCATTTCTGAAACCAAAGGAATGGACAGATAAAAGACCACTTAGCCCACACAGGAATGTGGGTAGGACAAGCAGTTCAGAAGGGAAAGTCTAAAGTTTTTTGAGACGTGTAAAGCAGAAAGGGGAGGAAATGTTCTTTCAGTCTTGCAAAAAAATCTATGAATGTAGCTTTACTATACAGTCAAATTAGGTCCTGTGGCTGTGTTTCCTCGCTGGTTTGCCTCGTGAGACTGACAGTTGTATAATTCACTTTTATTCATTTAACACATCTCTACGCTGCCCATTTCACCTGAATGATTCTAGTGATTTACAAATAAAAAGATACCTGATTAAAAGCAGTTAATGCTTCAGGTTCGAAGTCCCTCTGCCAAATGGAATCTGAAACACCGAACAATCAAAATTATACAAACAGCTCTCAAAGGGAACAAGAGTAATACACAGAATAGCTGCAAAAGAATTGTGATACTTAGAAAGAGCAATGTAGATGCAGCACTTTAAAAATCAAATTTTGATTTCATACTCTACTAATGTAATCATGATTCATAATGATGAAAAGAATTGTGTTATCTCTTTTGTAGGGTCATTATTATAGTACATACTGTTAATTTGAATTCTTTTCATATGCAGTACAAAGGAACTTCAAATATCTTTGTGGCATTAGCTGCACTGATTTTTGTCTTTTGAGTATCTTAGCCAATACTATGTTTAATAAATGTTAAAAGGTTCTGTGTCACAATGGTTTAATGTTATTATGAATGAGTGCCCTGAATTTAAGCAATCTACATGTTCTTACTTTTATCAACAGCTGGTTCTAAAATTTTGGTGAAAGATCCTAGACCGGCTTTGGGAACACCAAGCCCCAAATTAAATGGTGAGTACCTTTTATTCTAACTATAAGTAGTCCTTGTTTAACGACCACTCATTCAGCAACTTGTCAAAGGTATGATGGTGCTGAACCCAGGAGCACATAAGATCAGTTCTCAAAGTTTTGGCCATCTCAGCACCCCCATAATCACATGGTCATGAGCTGGGAACTAGGTAACCACCTATGCTTATGCCACTTATAGTGTGTCACACAATTATGTATATTTTAATTGCAACATTTCCCGCTGGTTTCCCAAATGCAAAATCAATGGGAAAACTAGAAGGAAAGCTCAAGGTTGTTCCAGTAAGTTGTTCACATTTTCCTCAACTTGCAGCAATCCTTGCCATGTCTGTGCTGCATATCACTGGCCACCTGTGTACCTTTTCCACCCAGCAGCAGACATCTACCTGCCATCCAGATGCTTACGAGCCATCAAGGACTTATTTAACAACCAGCTGGGGAGTGCCAGGATTTCTATCACTAAGTGATGCTGCCATGTGATATCACATTTAGCAATGGACATTCTACACCCAATGAGCATTATTAATGGAGGACTGCTTGTACTGCAGCTAACAAGTTTTTAAAATTGCTATCAACAGTTACATAAATGGTCACAAGGTGTTAACTATTCATAAACGAATGCCAATGCATCCAACAGTTTTTAATTCCCAATAAGTGAGTAAATGTATTTCAATTGTTGATGCACCTCGATTATAAAATTATCTTGAGAAAAGAATAAGAAATACAATTCACTAAAAGAATGATACAATTTTGGAATAATTGTATAATTTTCCAATGTGCAAATACTATACAGCAGTATAATCCAGCAAAATATCCATTTGGTTTCTGTTTCAACCAAAACAGAATCTGTTTTAATCCAGTGAGTTGAGCAGAATTGCTTTGTATGGGTTATAAACTCACTTTTCAATGCCTTAAAAAACCCAGTCCTTTTAAAAAATAGTAAGCTCCACTGAAAAGAGAGACCGTACTATTTTAGTGTTTATCTTATGGTAAATCTAGAATTGATTTTTTGGGGGGTATTTCAGATAATAATCTCTCATTGACAAGCATCTCCCCACAATAAAATTAAGTAAAAATTGGGTTTTTAGAAGCTTCACATAATGGTTTATGTAAATGTAGCTTTTGCTTTCTTCTTACAGACCATTTAATTCTTTTTTTTCAGCCTGAATTCAAATGACATTTTACTGTTTTCACCCACTTATATGAACTGATGCATGGTCTTACTATACATATTTAAAGACCTAGGCATTGTGGAACACAGTTTTCTATCAGGTGCATTTTTATACATTTGTAGGAGATGAGGCATGGCTTTTTACTATTATAGTGTACATTTTAAGTATTTTTTTTTCTGGAAATATATCTTTATCAGGCTTCTGCTAAAACAGATCAATGAAGAAAATGTCTCCCTTTTCAAAGATGAACATATTTTTGGCATACTTTCATATGTGATAAACAATATCTATATTTTTGTGTATTTCCGGTATGCCTCTGATTATAACTAAATGTCCATGTTATGATTTTTATTTGTACCCCATTGAAATGTCTGATTGGCTTAACATCCAACTATACATATAATCAGATGATTTGTCGTACTTCATTAATGGGTTAATTTTGTCTCATGTCTTTTGACATTGAAAAGAGTAGCCATTCAGACCACAGCATTCTGAGAGCTAAGTTAAATTTGCTAATAGATTTTGTTTCCTTACATTTTTCTTAGGGCTAGCCTAAAAATAACCATTCCTTTCATCCTTAGTGATGAGCAAATTAATCTTTTGTGCTTGCTATTTCATCTAAAACTGTGCAGTTCATAAGTCCTGTCTATCTTGTTTATACACGCATTTGCAATTTTACACTTTCTTGCATATTTCTGTTTTGATATATCTTTTAATAATATTTCCTTTTAAAATATATTTTCAATTTTTTTCAGTGATCATTTGCAACAATTTATATTTTATACACATATATAAATTCAAAACTGCTTATATTCCTGTCTGCACATTAACCTAGAAAATTATTCTGATCAATTGGTAAAGGTAAAGGTTCCCCCGCATGTGCATGCTAGTCGTTTCTGGCTCTGGCTCTCATTTCCATTTCTAAGGTGAAGACCTAGTGGTGTTCGAAGACGTCTCTGTGGTCATGTGGCCACCATGACTCAATGTCAAAGGCTCATGGAGCGCTATTACCTTACTACCAAAGTGGTTCCTATTTTTCTACTTGCATTTTTACATGGTTTCAAACTGCTAGGTTGGCAGCAGCTGGGACAAGTAACGGGAACTTACTCCGTTAAGCAACACTAGGAATTCGGATCGCTGAATGGCTGACCTTCTGATCAACAAACTCAGTGTCTTAGCCACTCAGCCACCACGTCCCAATCAATCTATACTTAATTACAAAGTTCAGATTCCTCAATAGATATGAAAAGGTACCAATAGAAGAGAATATTTGTAGTTCATGGTTGAACTGAAGATTAACAGCAGAGATCATAACACAATGCCTGGAATATATAGCACTTCCTTGCATGCAGCCCAAAATATGGATCTGATAACACCGTTGTCATAATAAAAATGGGCCAGCTAGACACAAAATCATCAGCAATATCTTTAAAGGAGTATAATGTACTAGGGAGGAAGAAAACAATACACTATTCTTCCTGGATATTCTCATCAGCAAATTTGCAATAGTGGCAAATTTATTGTAAAACCAACCACACCAACCAAATAATCTATTACCAAAGCAACAATCCAACCTCCCATAAGAAAAGCTATGTAAGAACATAATATAGATGAGCACAAACACTGTAGCAACCTTGAACATCAGAAAAAAGGAAATAGATCATCTACAAAACATCTTCCAACAAATGGCTTTCCACACAACTTCATCAATAATAAGCAAGTTCAGAGAGCACTAAGGACCCCACAGATGGTTTATGGTTTATGGTTTATGGTTTATGGTTTATGGTTTATTATTTATAGGCCGCCCTTTTCCCTGAGGGGACTCAGGGCGGCTTACAATTTATGGGGAGGGGAATACAAGACAGTAAGACATAAAACAATACATAAGTAAAAGTAGAACACAACATTCATACATCATTCGGGTGGGGATGGATTACAATCTTTATCCCCAGGCCTGACGGGATAGCCAGGTCTTAAGGGCTGTGCGGAAGGTCTGGACGGTGGTGAGGGTACGAATCTCCACGGGGAGATCGTTCCAAAGGGTCGGAGCTACTACTGAATACAAGCAGTCATACCTAAAAATAAATCCCTGTGAACACATCATGTATTACTTGGGATACATATTTATCTAATATGAAAGACTATATATTTAATATTTTGACAGTACTGAAAAGTCCCCTTTTGATTATTTTCAATAAGTTTTTCATACCAGTTGTATAATAATGAGATTATATTTCCAGCAACTTTATGGAAAACTAACAAAGCAAAAAAAAACAAACATAATAGTCATTTTTAGCAATCACAGTTGGTACCAGAAACTCAGCTACTAAGTCAAGTAGTTGCTAAGTGGAAAATCACATGAACATAAATATGCTTTCCAACACAAACAAGCATAGTCAGTTAACAGAATAACAGAGTTGGAAGAGACCTTGGAGGTCTTCTAGCTCAACCCTCTGCTTAGGCAGGAAACCCTATACCGTTTCAGACAAATGGCTATCCAACATCTTCTTAAAAACATCCAGTGTTGGGGCATTCACAACTTCTGGAGGCAAGCTGTTCCACTGATTACCGTAATTGTTCTGTCAGGAAATTTCTCCTCAATTCTAGGTTGCTTCTCTCCTTGATTAGTTTCCACCCATTGCTTCTTGTTCTGCCCTCAGGTGCTTTCGAGAATAGTTTGACCCCCTCTTCTTTGTGGCAACCCCTGAGATATTGGAACACTGCTATCATGTCTCCCCTAGTCCTTCTTTTCATTAAACTAGGCATACCCAGTTCCTGCAACCGTTCTTCATATGATTTAGTCTCCAGTCCCCTAATCATCTTTGTTGTTCTTCTCTGCGCTCTTTCTAGAATCTCAACACCTTTTTTACATTTTTACAAATGTGTTAACATATTTGGCATTTCTTTGCCTCCTAATTACTTCTCCATTCTTTCTAATGTTCATTCTTAAACATTATTTTTTTAATATGGTAAGGTTCCTTTCCCTTTGACATTAAGTTGGTGTCTCTTTTCCTGTAACTTAAACCCATTATTTCATGTTCTCTCCAAGGTAGAACAGCTCTTGACTTCCTTCTTTGTGTCATTTTTTTGAAGTATTTGAAAAATGCTATCATATCCCCTTTTGGGTATCCTTTTATACGGATGAGCGTGAAAGAAATTTCTCAAACTCATTTGTGTACGGGAAGAAATAGGTGGATAATTCTTGGCAGCTAAAGCTTAAATCAATTTCATCCTAGGATTTTCCTCTATGCACGCAAGAAAGTTTCACCACTTTTATTTATTATCTAGCCAAAGTTGAGCGGCTTTTGAACCTATTATCCATATACCTAAATTACTCAGTGAAATCATTGGAACCTTTAAGTACATAATATTGGCAAGATTATTATTCTTGCTTTGTTCTAATGAGGATTTACTGTTGTTTTGGGTATTACTTATACATTTCAGTGTACAGTTGGCAATGTCAGTATCATTCAATTTGATGAATTAAGTACTTTTAAAGTCTAATGCAATGGTCTACCACTTAGCTAGCAATTTTGGTCCAAGTGTTGATCTTTAATAAGATTGGGTACTAAATATAGAAATAAACAGATACGGGAACTCAACAGAAGTAATATTCTGGGCAAGTACCTGGCACTGCTGTTAGTTACATGAAATTTTATTCCATGTCAGTAGATTAGTGTAAACATTTTGTTTCTTCAGGTTAGCTAATCTGAATCAATCCCAAGTGTATAAGGTAGGATATATGTGCCAGAGAAAATGCTGGCAATACTGGGTGAAAATGCTGGGTGTACAAACTATTTCAAATTTGAAACAGGTTGTTTCAACTACTCTGGAAATATTTTGAATCTGAAACAGCTACAACCTGAGCTCATATTACTTCTGAAACGAACAGAACAACTTGTTCCAGAGTCAGACAAGTGTTCCAAACTTGAAATATTTTGAACATAAAACATTTTGTATGCTTCTACTGAAAATACAGTTTTGCATTTTTAATATTGGCACGGATTCTTTTTTCATCCTGGCTCCTTAGCTAATGCTTTCCCAGCATCTCAGCTGGTTATCATGGTATCTCAATGTATTGATGTTCTTTTTAAACAGAAGGGAAGACTTTCTTTGCTACAACTGTTCACAAAAACTGGCTTAAAAATGTTGCAGTGAAAATAAATTAAAGTAATGACAAAGAAGGGGACAGAAGTCTGGGGATGGGGATGTTTGCACTTCCCCATTGGTTAATTGGAATGAGTACTGGTTGGATTATGGCAGGTACTGAGTATGGACAACAACAATGAAGACACTCCTGGAGTACTACAAGTGTTTTGTTATTGTTATTCTGTAGAAGGAGATGATGTGTATAGTCTCATGGAAGTCCTTTGGCTAGTTCAATAAACTTGTATTCATACCTCCTTTGTTACAATAATTAACTATTTAGGACTATAGATCTTTATGAAATGTCCTTAAATCATTCATAATGATATTATTCTGAATATAAACAAATTTGCTCTGAAATTTCATCAAATCTAATCTTAATGAGAAATAATTATATACATTTTAATATTAGTAAATATAAGATTGAATTTAAAAAATGCTGTGATATGCTTTGAATTTTATGAAACATGTATTAAAATTGTTGGTAATGCCTTATTTACTGTCTCAGTAGAAGAAACTGTAACTAGTTACACAGAAGGATAAACAGGTTTGAACAAGGAAGCATGATTTCATTACAAACTTTAATGTTCAAGTCAGCATAAGCACATATTAAAATGCCAAATAAAGTAACCTCATTATGATGGAACATAAAATGAACGATTGCTTGCTTTTCTCAGAATGTCTTTTTAATTGTCCTTATTCCATAATTTTATTGGAACGTGATCATGTTTTAGTATTTCAGTATTCAAATACACGTAGGATTATTTGCATCTATTCAGATTTAAAAGTCTTAGCCCAGTTTATTGAAAAGAATGAAACCTTTGCCATTGATTTATGCCTGGCATTAGATAGAGCTTAGCTCATCATTCTGCACTTCTGTTTATGATGATTAACATTCATTTATTCCAAAGGGATACTTTGATTTAGCATTAAAATGTGAGAAATGCCTATAAGAGATTAAAAGAAGCCAAGAATAATTTTCTTCACTTATGAAATATTTCTATTTGACATGTCAAAGAATAAACTCAGACTTTAAAACTACCTTGAAGAATTCACAGTTTAAGTACTCCAAGGTTGCAACTTCATGAGCACTAATAATTCAATCCTACTTGAGTCACCTTGGAAAGCAGCCTGAGCTTAATAAAACTAAATCTCTGGTTAAGTAGATATTTTAACATTGCCTGAAATTTCAAAATACAGACTCATAAATAACCAGACATGTTAGAGCAAACAAGAACACCCAAATGAGGTTGCAGATCTGGTAGATGGGACTTCAATCAAAATACTGTACACACCTTTGTAAATGTTAATGTTATGCATTGACATCTTTTGACTCTCCTGTATGAGATTGGTTTAAGAAAATGAGGATAGGTTGGCATAAGACAGATGATTGTGACATAATTAAGGAGTTGGTCTGGTTTCTATCTTGCATCATTTTGTGGGGACTGATTTTTTTTTCTTTAAAGATTTCTCTTTCCTACAATTGGAAATATAAAATAGGAGAGTGTTATGCCTCTTCTATTGGACAGACCATAGAAAGATCCTTTTTCATAGATTAGAATTTATAGAATGGCTACATGTTGTCTATGTCCATGGGAAGATGTTTTCTAATTTTGAATCATAGATTCATCTGGTTGGAAGAAACCTTAGAGGTGTTCTAGTCAAATCAGAACACTTGATTTGAATATGTTGGCAAACTTTTTTTACAGAAGATTGAATTCCTAGCTGAGCCACCTGCAGGGTGAATAGGTCTCTCTGAACTCATTGATTAGACAGGTATTGTATCAAACAGCACACCTTCAAGCTCATAATACCTTCTTTCATTATCCATAAAAAAAGAATGGGTACAAACCATTACCTCATTTAACACTCTAAATTTGTAACAGACATGACTATCTTTCTTTTTTTCATGGCTTCTATGACATGCCATATATAGGATGTTTCTGTTTATAAAATGGATTATTTTGTTGTTAGTTGTGAAGCCATGTCTTACTCACCACAACAACATTTCTCCAGGCCTTCCTGTCCTCTACCATCCCTCGGAGTCTATTTAAGCTCACACCGACTGCTTCAGTGACTCCATCCAGCCACCTCATTCTTTGTCGTCCCCTTCTTCTTTTGCCCTCAATCTTTCCTAGCATTAGGCTCTTTTCCAGTGAGTCCTTCCTTTCTTGGATTATTACACTCTGTTTATAAATTCAAGAATATTTATGGGGAAGCAGAGTATAACAACATATTTTTCAAACAGAGAATAGAGCTAACCATAGCATTTCAGAGCCTTCAAAGAGACACTGGGTTTTCATACTTCCTTTCTTAATCATTTTTGGACATAGTTTGTTAATGGCTTCTTTGAATATGGAGAAACTTTGGAAAGGAATGTTTCATTACACTGGGTGAATTTCTTGACAAAACCTTCCTGTAAATCTAAGGATTTTAAAACAATTTGTTTGAATAAAATAAAATGACACTTAAAATGTTGATTTTAGAAAGTTTATAAACAGATTAAGGGACTCAAGGCCCAGGGGTTGGATCCAGCCCATGGGTTGCTTAGATCTGGCCCATGGGGCCACCATAGAAACAGCAAAGGACTGGCCAGCGGTGCCTCTGCCAGCAAAAATGGAGCTCCATTTTTGCTGGCAGAGGGTTGCAGGAGGCTGTTGGAGCTGAAAATGGAACTCAGAAGCCTGTTTTCTCTGGCAGAGTGCTTAAGCCTCCACAGGCGCCCCTGATACAAGTGATGTTCAGCTGACTATGCCCCCTCTGGCCATGCTCCCCTGGCCTCCAAGATCAAACACAACCCTGATGCGTCCATAAATGAAATCAAGTTTGACACTCCTGAGTTTGAACAACTGTAACAAGCCTTCTCATGACAGATTGTTGTTGATTATGAAGAAAACATGTTAACAGGGGACACAGAAAGTTGGACAGTAAAATAAACAGAAAGTTTATAAGGTACCTGAGAATGGATAGAGATGTCTGAATTTGTAAGAATTTAAGGATATTGGGGTACAATATACTTGGAAATTATTCTGCAGATGTCTGCTATTATAAATATGGATTTAAAAATGTTATAGAAGAAGAAAATATCTTACTGGACAAAATCGGAAGAATCTTACAATGGATCTACAAATGAAACTTTATGATGTCTTAAAAGGGATATACAAATAATAAATTGAAGATTGACTTGGATAACTTTCTTATCTTGTATTTACAAGAGACATATTAAAGTTTTGAAGGAGTTTCTGAAAAGAAACAAACAGAGCAAGTTCCTAAGTAATCAATTTTTGACACTTTAAAAGAACTAAAGTTCAATAGCCTTAAAAGTGAAGGGAAAGGAAGGCTAAATTGATTGTTTTTATCAAAGTTAAAACATATATGTTGTATTTCTGGTAGCTCTTAATGGGAAAAAAAATATTAGGACCAAATGACCAGTCTCTAAAGATTTATTTATGATAAGAGATAACATATGGAATGAAAAGAGAGTTGGGTTGTTGTTGTTTTTTGCTGTATTTTAAAAGTAATAAGTTATTGTGTTGAAAATAAAGAAATGTAAAATATAAAATTGACTTATTTGATTGAAGGTATACTATGTATGTTATTAATGGTCTTTTGCTGATTAGGAAAGAATGACAAAAAAATTATCATTTAGAGATAAGATATAACATATAGGAAGATCTTTTTGTTGAAATATCAGAGAAGGTGATAAATTACTAAAATTGTACTTATCTGGAAGTAAGGAGGGATTTTATTTATTTATTTATTTTCTCTGCATTTTATTTTTATTAAATAATTGGTATGGAAATGTTAAAATTCTTGAAGACACAGAGCTGTAACATATAGCGGCAGAGCACTTACAGAAAACTTTTTTTAAAGTATTTCCAAGATAGAATTCTGCTACTCAATGTTTCTCAAGCAATTTTTTTAATGTTCTAATCTCATTTTAACTAGTATTTGTCAGTGTTCCATGTAACACCCCTAATGACACAATTAACACTGTGGAAAAATGGGAGCAGGTTTGAAGGCCCAATTTAAAAGATGGCTTCCAGATCTGACAGTGTTATTGTAGCTCTAATGTTGTTTAATGTTTTTTTTTAATATTTAGACTTTATTTTTATTTTGCAGTTCCTGATGATGTGTTTGCTCAGAATTACATATGGAAAGGATCCTACAATTATAAAGGCAAAAAGCAGCCAATGACCTTGACTGTTACCCATTTCAATGCATCATCTGGAAGAGTGAATGCGACCCTTACTAATAGCAATATGGAGTTGTTGCTTTCAGGTAGGAACAACAATTATAAATCGCTATGTTTAATTCTCTTAACATATCTACCAGCAGCCTGATACCCATTTCATGGAAATGATGATCACTGTAAAGCCCTTCACAGTTTTAGTGTTGGATATTTTCAAGACAAACTTATTCAAGTAGAATCTTACCACCCCATGTGATTTCGTGGAGTGATTGTGCTTGACACCCACACTGAAAGTGATCAGCACTCAACACATTCAAATGTCTCTCCTAAAACAGTTTCACAAAATGGTAAATACAGGCCTCTTCAGGAAAGTGCTTGGATCTGTCTGATGGTAGTAGCAGTTTTAATTGTAGTTTAATGAAGATTTGTTGATATTGGTCCTACAAATATTTTGCATTTTTTCTGTTGTGTTATTCTAAAAAAAAAATAGTGAAGTGACACACATATATTTAAGAATGTAGTATGTCTTACTCGTTTTATTTCTTGTTCTCCTTTATGCATAGAAGCCATCTGCATAGCATTAAGCCTGCGACTTTCTTTGAACCCTAAACTGGGAAGTCAATAAAATATCTAGATCTGCACAATAGACTATGACCCATAACCTTCAAGAAAGAGGCTTTTTATGATGAGTGAATTGATTCAGAATAATAGTAACCACAACCTCCAATCAATGTCAACCACTCTGACATTTCCTGTTTCATTGGAGCTCTTATTACTTATGAGGTTTAGATCTGAGTTTTGCAGAAATTCTTATGTTGAAATGTCTTATTGAAGGGTGCTTATTTCTGAACTGACATGTTTAGAATTGCACTGCTAAATGTGCTGATCACAGGATTATATAATATATTTTATTCCAAACAGTATTACCATTTAATGGCTATTGAGCAAATAGATATATGAACGCACACTTGATTGCTTAGAAAAGATTGATTTGAACAATTACTTTGAATTTTTTGTTCTTATATAAAAACAGAAAGCACAGTTTGGTATATTTGAGTATTTAATGGTCTGTAATTTCCGGCATCAAAAAACATTGTTGAGTACATTAGATAATGATTCTGTGGAAAACATTAAACAAAGTGAAGCCAAATGGGTTCTCAAAGATTCGGGATGGCTGCTTGTGAATGGATATTTGCATTCATGCATGGACAATCCATCCACATAATAGCTGGACAAGTAAGCATATAGGAAAACTCTAGGGGTTTCAAAACAGCATCTCAACCCTTTGATAGGCTGCAGATATTTTGTGACCTAAGAGAATAGATCTATTTTCGATCCTCATATGATTCCACAGGCCTATTAAATGAAGACCAACCTTTTTGTCATTAATGTGTATGTGAAAAAAAACGCATTTGAAAAAATATGTGAATAATGATGGCTTTGAAGGACAGAGAGAAGGTTCACTACTATGATCAAGTAAACAAAACTTGACAATAGATCAAGAAATGAGGAGTCCTTGGTGCTCTCTAAGCTTGCTTGTTTTGTTTTGTGGTTGTCGTTGTTTTGCAGATATTTCATTATCCAAATGAGATAACATCATCAGTGTGAGTAGGGAGTATGATTTGCTCTCAATTTATATTCAAGTGGCTTGCCCTGTCAGTGTTGGTGGGAGTGATCTTGGTGTTATTTTGGTTAGGTTATTTACTATTAACTTGTTCGGCAGTTCCTTAATTGGGATATAGTTACTTCTTGATTGTTGGTCTGATGTTAATCTTGCTGTTAACCTCTGTTCATCTGGATATTGATTGCTGATGAGGAGGTGTTTTGTATTTTTTTCCATTGGCTTATTGAATGTTTGAATGTTTATTTTATTTATATGCCGCCCTTTTCCCCCGAAGGGGACTCAGGGCGGCTCACAACTCAAACCAGGGAAGGGGGATACAAACAAAAAATTAAAACGACACAAAACAATACATAATTTAAAACACACGACAGTCATACCATTCGAGACGGGGGCAACAATTCTTTAGCCCCAGGTCTGTCGGAACAGCCAGGTTTTAAGGGCTTTGCGGAAGGCCTGGAGGGTGGTGAGGGTTCGAATCTCCACGGGGAGTTTGTTCCAGAGGGTCGGAGCAGCCACAGAGAAGGCTCTCCTCCAGGTAGTTGCCAGTCGACACTGGCCGGCGGATGGAATTCGGGGGAGGCCTAATCTGTGGGATCTAATCGGTCTAGTGGAGGTAATCGGCAGCAGGCGGTCTCTCAAGTACCCAGGTCCAATACCATGAAGGGCTTTATAAGTGACGACTAGCGCCTTGAAGCATATCCGGAGACCAATAGGCAACCAGTGCAGCTCGCGGAGGATAGGTGTTACGTGGGTGAACCGAGGTGCACCCACGATCACTCGCGCGGCTGCATTCTGGACAAGCTCGAGTCGCCGAATGCTCTTCAAGGGCTGCCCCATGTATTATTATCTCTCTTGAATTGTATGTAGATATTGTTTATGTCTATGTGCCTATTGATGGCCGATTTTTCAGATTGCAAGTCTTTCAGGAATTCACTAGCATTTTTGGACTTGGCTTGGTCTAGGATAGTCACAGTTGAAACTATGATTTAAATATGTCCATGTGTTGTGAAATTAAAGAGTTTTCATCATGTTTTCTAACTGGTAGTTGGTGTTCATGAATGCATTCTGCCTGTTTCTCCTACAGATCAAGAATGTAGTGTGTAAAAAAAAAGGCTTAGATAGCTATATCTCCTTCCCAAGTCTCATGACATTGAGGAGAAAAGAGAGAAGTTAGGAAGCATATTCAGACTCCCAGGATTCTGTTACTATAGTTGTTCTAATAAAAGTACCTTTAGGGCTGCAACAACTTAAGATCTTCTTGACAAACTGAAAATGGGTATGGAAACTTAAATGTTTTTCTTACTTTTTAAAAAACCCAAATGGGAAAGAGCTAAGAAAATCATATAAATTTGCCAAAATTAGGTAACTTACCATGGAATTAAAGAGCAGGCAATGTAGCAAGATTTCTTTAAAAGAAATCTAGCAGGGACCAGGAAATTATAGATCCATTAGTCTAATTCTTGCACTCTAACTTGTCCAAATAAATTGGCAGAAAGCAAGATTAATTTAAAATTATTATAAAGAACAAACCCTGTGGGGGAAAAAACTACCATGTCTTATATGAAGGAAAATAATGTGCCAACATTCTTGGAATATTAATAAATATGTGGATAGGATATTCTAAGTAGATATTATACATGGGATTGTCACTAACTAGATTAATGGTAGATTGATGATGTCTTCATCAGACATTCACAATTTATTCCATTCACTTGAAATATTACATTCAGTTTTGGTCGCCATGATGTAAAAAAGATGTGGAGACTCTAGAAAGAGTGCAGAGAAGAGCATCAAAGATGTATAGTGGATTGGAGACTAAAATTGAATATGACTAGTTTAATGGAAAGAAGACAGGGGGTGACATGATAGCAGTGTTCCAATTTCTAAGGGGCACCCACAACCTTTTTTTCCAAACCACCACCACAACACAACAAGGAGCAATGGGCAAGGAAACTAATCAAGAAGAGAACCAACGAAGAGAACTGTTTCCTGACAGCTAGAACAATTAATAAGCGAGATGAAATTCCTCCAGAAGTTGTGGATGCTCCAACACTGGAGGTTTTTAAGAAGAGATTGGACAAACATCAAGCACTGAGGGGGTTGGACTTGAAGTTAGGTTCTTCCAACTCTGTTAATCTGTTAATTTACAGCATTTTGACTAAAGTGGGATAGGACTAATTCAAGGACATTGAATTTGACATTTTTTAATGCTGTGGTTGCTTTTGTTGTATTGAAACTTCTACATTGTAGCAATTAAGCCACATTATGAAGAATTGAAAGGTATGACAAGAAAATTTACATAATGGTAAATTTTGTTTGTTCTGGTCAGTTTAAATTCTGAAGCTCCGTTTTGACTCTATGGTCCATGTGGCCTTGCAAAGCTAATTGGCAATTAGGTCTCTGGCAGCATTTCAAGGGAGATAAATATGAGTGCTTATCAGCCTTATCCTGAAAGACTTTGGCAGACTTATGGCGGACTCTTTACAAACTATTTGTGACCCATTACAGGCTGTGAATAAACATAATTCACAGCTGTTGAAATAAAAAGAGGGTTTTGGGGATTAAGTGTGTGCTTTGTACTGTCTCAGAAGCCAAGGTCAGAATACAGCCTGCCATCCTTCCAAGATCAGTAAAATCAGGACCAAGATTGTTGGAGGCAATATGCTGACTCTGCAAAATGCTTAGAGAGGGCTGTAAAGCACTGTGAAGCAGTATATAAGTCAAAGTGCTATCATACTCAGTCAACTACTGTTGTAACTTGAACAGTCAATGATCTACTGTATTTGAAAAACAATATCAATAAATGATATTTTTATCATTTCAATGAATTCTGGTCTTAACTGGAATACTTTGGAAGATTTTCAGATATGTTTTAGTATGTGGCAATCCTTGTCACCTTAAATGACCCTGTTGTGCTGAGTAATGGGTTTGTATACCATTCTCAAAAGAAAAACCACTTTTACCCAATTCTGGATAATTTACCCAGAGTTGGGAAACACTGAAGAATTTCGCACAAGTAAATTGGCTGTGTTCAAAATAAAACAGATATAAAGAATATATCCAAAATAATACTTTGGCAAAGGAAAAGAAGAATACAATTATATTTCTTGCTTCTGTGTAGCAACAGAAACTCCAAAAAATCTTTATCTCCAAAGAATATGCAAAAAAACCCAAAACATTGCAAAACCACATGATGGTATTAAACTGAGATTAGAGTAAAGTAAGACATCTTCTGTAATGTTCAAGTTGTTTTCATTCTCAGCACGTTTCTTGAATCAAGTAATGCATTCAGATGCATTTTTAAATCAAACATGGTGCAGTAAGTTTTTTGAGCCCAGATATATCTTGATTAAGAAAAAAGCACTAATACAAGTAAACAATGCATTATTCCTAGCATCTTGAGTTACACACAGTTAAGTATAGTCTTGCTTCAGGGAGGATGATTAATCACAGGAGATATACTTGTGTGTGTGAGAGTGTGTGTATGTGTGTGTATATATACATACATACATACATACATACATACATACATACATACATACATACATACATATTGAGGAAAACCTATGAACATTGTAGAGATAACCATCATACATGAATTAGAGCTTCTGATTTTGGATCAGGCACATGTAACAATTCTTCTTCTTAAAAAAAAATTAGAAAAAGAAATATATAGTTTAAATGTATTTTTAAATTATTTTGTATGTTCAGTTATATATTTTAATAGAAATAGAACTCCAACAATACTAAAGAATAACCTTCAAGAATGACTTGAGATCTATTGTTCTACATGCACAGAATCTCCATACAGAGAAATATTATTATTATTATCATTATTATTATTTAGTACATTTACACATGCTGTCCATCTCATTGTCAGGCGATGAGCAGCAAGACTGATCTACTCGTTCTAATTGTAATTTATGCATGGCTACTTTTTGTTTGGTTGCTTTTGATTTTGTTTGGGTTTTTTTTTCATAATGAATTGTGAACTGTTGGTAATTTGTACACTATCCTTTAACTATGACAGCTATACTTGACAGCTAACATTTTTGATTTCCCTATGTGCAGACATCTGGATTCTTGGAAACTGTGACTTTCCAAATGGAAACTTTCCAGAAATGTAATTTCTAAATCAGAAGGATGTCTCAAAGGAGTATTAGATGGCTCCTTATGCAACTCCATTTGCTGTTGAACCCTGCAATGTCTGCAAGAGTGCTCAATCATAATTTGCCAAAAAGAATAATCCAAAGGATTCTTCAAGGAAGATGATTCATTCATCCTGTTAAAACCTGTCAGTTTAACTTCAGCTTCCAATCTTTTCCTGAATTGAGTAATTCATTGGCAAAGAAAGGAGACATCTGATTATAGCTGGATATCTGCTTCCTTTTGGCCAGATAAAATTAGATATGGACAATACTGAGAAGTACCATACAATATAGCTGTATGGTATAATATTGCTTCCAACAATAATTTTACCAACCTCAGAAGAATGAAAAGCTGAGTCAATCTTGAGCTGGTCAGAATCAAACTTCTGGCAGTGAGCAGAATTAGCCTGCAATACTGCATTCTAACCACTAATCAAATATCTACTGAGAGTTGGCCCGGTGATATAGAAATTGTTTATTAAACAGTATACTTGAAGAAATTCTTTTAATTGATTCCCCAAGATAGCTAAGGACAGGGGTTTTATTGGTTTTACTAGCTAAACAAGTATCATACCGAATTATAAAGAAGACATTGATACACACTCCTAGGATGACGTGTTGAAATATAAAACATATATTTTAAGTGGATAGTTATTGAAAGTTGTACTATGGTTTTCTCAATATGCCTTTGTGAAAATGCATTTTGAACACAAACAGCAATTTGTTTTAGATATTAAAGACATCCTTAAATAAACCTTACTTCAGACACACCATCATATGTAAACAAGTTAATTGATTATGTGTCATCAAGTTAGTATGGACTCTTAATAAAGAGATGTATAGCTTCCCCTACCCCAGGAGCATCCCAACTTAGTCCATCAGGTACATATATGACTGAAATTAAGTCCATCCATCTTGCTACCCTATCAACCCACAGGTTTCATAGGTCTTAGTCGTGGTTTTATTCCCAAGGTAAAAGCATCAGGGATTCACCTAATCCTTTTTTTCAAGTAAAGTATGTTCCTGATTTATTGCTATCTCCTAAATGTACAGTAGCCATCCTTTAGAGCCTTTGAAGCATACTAATCAAAGTTTCCTCTCTGGAAAGTGGAGAAATTATGGTTTAAACACCATCTTAACATGGAGGTTGACAGTATTGTTTGGTCTTCTAAATCTATTACCTTTGGTTTTCTAAATCTACTATAATATCTTAGTGTTTTGCAGAGGATCAATGTGTTGACAGTGAACATTGAACAAGGGTGCTTTTACATTATTTTTTGCCAATGGCTTCAAATTCTTTCTCTGTATACACATGGGTTTCAATTTGTCCCTTTCAGTTTTTCTAAAGCAATTACCTTTTGTACCTTGTGAATACACCAATGCATACCTATCTGTAGCTCAGAACTACCTGTCATTTTAGTATCTTTTTACCTATTTCCTTATATCCTGGATTTCTTCCTGGATTATAAAATATGAGAGGGGGGAGGGGGGAGAGGGAGAGAAAAAGGGAAAGAGAAAAAGAAAGAGAAAATGAATGAATGGACATTATGTGGGGAACTTGGGTCCATTGATAAGTGGAAACCTGTACCAGATATTTTCAGATTCTAGTTTAACCCAGGTTTAACACAGCACCATAATGCCTTTAATCTTTTTTCACCATTATATTACCGTGTACATAAACAAAAGTCTCTGTTTTGGTTTCCATAGACCCTTTATTTTCCTTCCTTCCTTCCTTCCTTCCTTCCTTCCTTCCTTCCTTCCTTCCTTCCTTCCTTCCTTCCTTCTCATGAATAAAAACAAATACAAGCTAAGCTACAGGCAATTAGCAATAACTGGATATAACAAAAAGTATCAGAATGATTAAAGGGCGATTTTAGTTAAATCTGAATTTGTAGCAAATTTTGGGTGTGCACAGTGTGTCTCTGTGTGTGTGTGTATGTGTGTTTGTTTGTTTGCACAGGCATATCGATATATAATTTTGTTAAATCATGTCCAATTCTCAGCGATTTCCTGGGCATATCCCTGCTGTTTCCTTAGCAATGTTTTGCAGAAGTGGTTTGCCAATGCCTCCTTTCCTAGGGAAAATGATGGATCAACGTCATTAGACTGGCTTTGTGCCCAAGGCATCAGGCCTCCTGGCTTTTGCCTGATGCCTTCATCACCACATTAAACTGCCTCTTCTAGGTGTTATGCTTACTCTGAAACCGACCACCGTCTAAACTGTTGATTCACAACATGCAATTAAATAAATAGCTATGTTTTTTAAGTCACATAGAGAGATAAAAAATATAAGATATAAATATAAAGATATAAATCTATGATCTTTGTGCCTCCCCATTACAAAGATGGTCTAAAGAAGTTGATATTGGTTTTGCTTACTGGCTCAGATCAACTATGTTATCTTTTGCAGGGTTGTATAAAAGTCAAGAAGCCCGTTTAATGCTCCATATATATCTCATTAAAGCACCGTACCAAACTTCTGCGAACAAACTGAAAGACGACAAATGGGCAATGGATGGCTTTGTGAGTATACTTCTGGCAAAGTCCAATGTGTCTTAATAAAAAAAAATAGTGATGACTTGTTCATGAGACCAGAAAGAAGTCATTTTTTTAAAAAAAATGAAAGTTTAATTAGGAATGTTGAAAAATAGGCTTGCACAGCCACTTGCTGACAAGACAAGAACAAATGTTGGTATTATAGGTTAGTGGCATTCTTAAAGGTCATGGGAAATGCCATTGATTGGATTCAAAGGTAGACTAGCATGCAAGAAATACATCAGCAAACATTATGGATGACTACTTTCTTTCTTGCCAATACATTTGTATTAGAAAATCATGTCCTTACGTATTCATAGAACGGATACATATAGAATGGGTACACTATGGTGCATTTCTACATCATGGTATGCCTGTTTTATACTTATTAGGATGCAGTGCAACATTGATTAATGAGAAAAGATGCAACATAACATTACAATTAGAAAATGGGAATAATGCCCTAGATTTTCTTTCAAGTGTCTATGTCCATCAGTCAGTGTAGTACTGTATCAGTACTACAGTGATTAGTACTTTGCAAAATAGAAACCCTGATAAGTGTGCTTTGTTTCTCTAGCAAAGTATACAGTACTATTGCTTTCTACGTTGATTATAATGCTAAAATTGTAGTAGTTGGTAGAGCAAATAGATTATATTTTTATGTGATCATGTAGAAACCCTACATTTCTTTAAGCTTTGTAATTGACAAAATTACATTACATCAACATGCAGTGTTATTTATAACTACCGTACATTGTAGTACAATACAATAGATTTTAATAGATTAAAGCAGCAATATTGCAAAGACAATATTGTGGTGTGATGTGTGTGTGAAGTGTGATGTGATAAATTTTGCATTGGTAACATAATTCAAAATGTATTTATTGGTTTGATTTCAGTAAAATCTGTTAATAGTTTTAAAACTTTTAAAAGCTCTTAAAACAAGAAAGAATTTAAAACATTGATTTAAAAAAATAGGCTAAACTAAGCACTGAATTTCAATGACAAATGCCTGGGGACAGATTCTCATCTTTGAAGTTTTCTAAACATTGCAAGAGTGGAGGCTATAAGGCCTTCCAAAAGGGTGAAGCAATACAGAAGAACAATGCTAGAACAATATATTTCTGACTGGAGGGGCATCTTAAATCAAATCAAAGCTGCATTTTATTTATGGTCAAGACCAAAGAGGAATCTTAAAACATTTTTAAAAGTCTAGGTGACAATATCTATCTGAATTGACTGTTCCATATAAAAAAATTGGCTAGCACTTAGAAAAGAAACACCAAGGAATAGCGGGGGGAAGTAAATACTAATGGCAATCACATTCATACTGTCTTTAAAGCTGTCATTAATCAAAGTCAACTAAAAATAGTCTTTGCTACTACTGAAACGTAAGATTATTTATTAGATGTTGAAGTTAGCTATTCTGTGAAACATAAAAACAGACAAATGATTTTTTCCTCTAATTGCTTTATACTTGATTTTAGATACTAATAAAATTATAAGACATTTAAGGCCAGATAAGACAAGACAACAAGCAAAGATTTTAAAAATTCCTTGGCTCTACTACCAAGTATAGTGGATTTTTCCTTTTTTCTTTCTTTTCCATATTCTTCAACTATTTTTAATACAACTACTCTTGATCTTCGGTTACTATTTCCCTATTTTATCTTTTTGCTTTTTTATACTGTTTTTAATTTTTTTGAGCATCTTTTAAAATAAATAAATAAATGCAACTACTTCCAAATCATCATGGAGAAAACCCTATCAATGTGATAGTTAAGAGTTGACAATGACTTGATGATGTATAATTAACTGATCATTTCCAGATCAAAGGAATCTAATATCATTAACAATAACAAAATGTATAAGTAACTGAATGTGGAAAGAGTTTTTTCCCCAGATTGATCTATTAAGCTTTTCAAGTTGCTGCTGTGAACATGCATACACATATTAATTTTACATACCTTTCTTTTTATTATTCTATATAGGTTTCTGCAGAACCTGATGGTGCAACCTATGTTTTTCAAGGATTTATTCAGGTAAAGATTATGGTCAGTTTGGACTTCAAAGATTAGGTAAGATGATGCTTTTAATTTAGACATGGTCAAATATTTTGCAGTCATTTGAAATCAACAAAGATGGGTCTTCATCCACTGATAAAATTCTGGAAGGCAATCTACATGTGTATTTTTTACTTAATGTGGAGATTTTTAGAGATTGGGAAGAGTGATGCTACATCCCTTCCCTTAATAACTGACTCCATTTGAATTATGAATGACCTTTTAGATAGACTCGCTGATACTATTTCAAGAAAAGCTAATTACAGTCATAGACTGGAAACTGAAAGTATTACATATGACACTCCTTCCCGTAGCCAAATTTTACTAAATTAATTTAGTAATTTAAGTTTAATCCAAAATATTTTGAAAATGGGTTGGTATTGTCATCAAAGGTACATTAGAAAGTACATGATCTGAGGTAATCACAGCCAACTCAAGATATCATCAAAATAAAGAAATGTGCATTGTGATGTCATAATACTAAAGAAGTTGAGTTTGTATGGTGATGTTAAAAATGCACATTTTGTTTCTTCCCTCTTGCCAATACTCCCTTAATGGGCAACTTAGTTAGATTAGATGATGGTCAGTTATCTGTATTTAACCAAGTTCTGCTGATGGGAATGTATTTCCAGCATTTGGTATTTATATACACTGAGGACTATAAAACTATGAATAGTCTCAAATATTAGTAAATGCATAATTCAGTAAGGTACAGTATTTTACTTCATCCTAGTTATGTACAATGGAATTTCTTAGATTCTTCCCTCCCAGCAATTTTCCATTGTTCATTGTGCAATCTTGTTGAAATATTATACTTATTTCTGTACTTAAGTGGCTTAATTACAATTTGCTGTTGAAAATTTCATTACGAACCAATTCATTGTATTTAAGTACAATGACAAAAAAGATTATACTTATACAGCAGACATCTAATCCCTTCCAAATTGTTGTAGAAAGTTTGTGTTTGAGAGAAAGATCATTTCTGTTGGATGGATGGATGGATAGGTAGAGATAGATAGATAGATAGATAGATAGATAGATAGATAGATAGATAGATAGATAGATAGATAGATAATGGATGGATGGAAGGACAGCTGGACGGATGGATGCTAATGCATTTAAACAGGTCAAATTGTTTGCCATTTTCCCTTCTAAAGACGAAAAAAGAAAACTTTTTAATATGATATAGTGGTAGCCCAGATTTTTCTGTATCTGATTCAGCACCTATAAACATAAATGGTAAAGTCTAGGTGTATGCTTTCGTTTATCCAAACATAATGTTTTTTTATTAGTCTTTTTAAGGAGAACTCTGGGAGCAATTCTGAAATTTATGTGATGTGCTTTACTCTATGTGCATGTCTGCTTACCTTTTCTTCCAAATTCCTAAGTACTAATAAAATATAATTGCCTGCATCCATAAGCATATAAAAAACAGGAGAAATGGGTAAAAGAAAATATTAAGCTGTAATTATTAGAGTCAATTTCTGTACAGTGGCACGTTTTTCCCTTCTTAATTGAACACTTGTATTGCTAAGTGTACTTATTCCTCAGGCACTAGAATCCCATTTAGCACAAACTGAATGGTCTTCCAAGAAGAATTTGTTATCTTGGCAGTAATCTTCCCTCCCTTTCGGCATGAGCATTTTTAAGTGTTACCCAGCCCACTTTATAACAGATTTAAAAAGCAAACACAATCTGCATCTACATCATTTATTTTTGCCTGTGTTTACCTTGATTGGTCTATAACTGACTTCACCATGGAATTATCCTGTTCAGAGGAGATCTGCAACTTAGGCATTGTTTTAGATTCAAAGTTTCTGCTCTAGAAGCAGATAATATCTGTGGTCAGGAGGCCTATGTACAGTTACAATTTGTTTTCTAGTTGCAATGGTTCCGGATTGGAAAGTCCTACGTACACTTGTCTGCTAACTGTAGTGATTTGGATTGGAAAGTCCTATTCAATAGGACTGCTATTGTCACCTTCCATTTGAATTACTGTAATACAACAGGTGTCAAACTCAATCTCATCACATGACATATCATAACATTTTTTGCCTTTGTGGAGCCAGGGTGGACGTGGCCTGAGCATGATGCATCCGGCCCATGGGCCGCCAATTTGACCAGCCTATGTGACAAATGGGGACACTCTTAACAAGCATTTGGCAGTACAACTGGTACAAAATTCAGCAAAGTGGACAGTGATGGATGCATACTTGGGGACCCTATTGTTTTGGGAACGGCATTGGTTGCCAGTTGACTACTACATGCAATTAAAGTTGTTGGTTGTGACCATTAAAGACTTATATGGCTGTGGATCATATTCACCAATATTGTCTCCCCATTTAAGCAGTTTCCTTATCTGATCGGGAAACTCTCACTTCTCTGTTTGAGAATGCCGTCTGATGAGAGCTAGGAAAGGGTACTTTTAAATGGCATTCCTATGATTATTCCCTTCTGAGTTTTGCGAAAGCAGTTAAGACCTAGCATTTCCATTAGCCCAGGAGGAAGGCTCTTTTGAATGGAGAAGAGGCTGGTGGACGCATGACCCATGGGGTTTTCTTCTTTTGTTGCTTGTAAGGTTGTTTGGATTTCTTTTCCCTGGGTACATGTATTCATTTTTGGAAAGGTTCTTTTTTATGATATTTTTAATGTTAGTCATATTTCCATCAAATGGAATCAGACAGCATAAACCGTGTACATAAATGAATAAATAAATGGTTAGACACTCAACATGTGAAAGACAAATGGATCTGTGAAATTGTAAAATTATGAAGAAATTTGAAAAGACAAAAGAATGCATGAACTGATTGGACTTCATTGAATTGCCCTTGTAGGAAGAGAAAGTATGTGGAATTATTCACACTTTTGAAGGATCGTTTATTTGAAACAAGATAGAGCAGGCATGTCAAACTCACATCATCATGGGGGCGTCATATGACATATTGGGACTTTGCTAAACTGGCTGTGAGTGTGGGCAGTTCATGATGCATCTGCCCCATGAGCCGGGAGTTTGACAGCCCTGAGGTAGTAGAAAGATTTTTATAGAAAGAAATGCAAGGAAAGATTCTTTAATCACACTTAGGCAAATTAATCCCAACTTTGTGATCTAGCCAGTTGTGTTTACTTTGTGCAAGCAATTGACTGTTTTCTTCCTGCAAGGCATAATTCTGGGCCTGGCTAGGATAGTCAGTATAGAACAGTGATGGCGAATCTTTTCAGCACTGAGTGCCCAAACTGGAATATGCGGGCGTGCACCGGAGCCGCTGAAACTCAAAGACCAGCTGGTCAGTGCACATGCACCTGTTCTTCTGCTTTCCAGCACACACATGTATGCTGACCAGCTGGTATTCACACATGCCAGAGACCTGAAAACATGAAGACCAGCTGGCTGGCACTTATGCATTCCCCGGAACCCAGAAGAGCAGCTGGCAAAGGCACATGTGCCAACAGAGTGGGCTCTGCATGCTACCTCTGGGACGTGTGCCATAGGTTTGCTATCACATAATAGAGGATGATTACACAATCCAATTGCATATTTCATACCAGAAAGTGGCAGGGCTTTGATTGTATAGTCATAGCCAGTAGTTTGACTTTCTGACCACCCTGATGTTGATTATATATATTCATTTCAAACAGATAAATAAGTATAATCTTTATTGTCAATGTACAATGAAATTGGTTGCATCTCTTTTGTTATGGAAGCTGTTCAACTGGGAGTAATTACCCTTTTAATAGATTGCAAAAGAATCTGCCCTATAAGTGTGGAACCAGAAACAAATTAAGCACTGAAGCCAGTCTCCTGCACCTGGCGTTGGGCATGGGGAGTCTCACCAAATAGAAGCAGATGAATAATTATCTTCCTAACTTATTTTTTCCCTAATTTAGATAATAACCCTGGACATAAATATGATTTTGTTATAATCCCAGTGCTGTTTCAAACCTACTTGGGTGGAAAACAACCAATATTTTGGTTCCTTTTAACCAGGACAATTTTATCTGAAGCCAAAAGCAGAGAGTACTTAACTTCACATTTTGATTATCAGCTAGAAAGAGCAGGAACTCACATCTCAAATATATGGGTGATTCACTTTGTTAAGTTTGCAAAATAATTGGAAATTGTGGGGCATTATAGAACAATAAACAAATTGTGCATTTGTAAAATGTACTTGTGTATAAATATTTATAAATATTGGAATACATATTTTCCCATAACAGTAGTAAAAGAAATATTGTTTATCCTTATGTTTTGTTTTGTTTTGCCAGGACTTAATATGTCTAAAGGATCAAATTCATTAAATCAATCACATGTACAAACAGCAGTTCTGTGGCCATTGCTATTCTCGTGCCTTTTTTTGCCCTTATTTTAGCAGGCTTTGGATTTTACCTTTATAAACAAAGGTAGGTGGAATATACATCTACTTTGTATGCAAAGTGATATATGATATATATGATGTGTGTGCATCTATGTATGTGCGTGTGTGTGTATGGAGAGAAAGAAAGAGAGGGAGGGAGGGAGGGAGGGAGGGAGAGAGTTTTTTTTTAAGTGTCATCTGAACAAATCAGAGATTAAAATTTAGCTTCTGAAATTCTCCCATTTCTTTGTACTTTATGCCTAGAGTTACATACTTTAGTAATTCCTAGGGTTACATACTTGAGTAAACTCAGGAACACACTATTATTTACATTGTTTATCTTCACAATGTTCAGGCACTTTTCAATGGTCATTGATTATAGAATCTAGGCTGTATGGATAATGTTTTTTTGTTCGGCTTTTTTTTTTTTTTGACCTAATTATGAAATCCGTTAGGTTCATCCAGGCTTCCAATTTACCAATCTACCTATATCTCTAAAAAGGCATTCAGGGCAACAACCTATTTGCATTAAAATAATATATAATTAAATCAAAATTTGCATTGCATATAGGAACACAGCTACACAGCAAAAGATCATATATTGCCACCTTGGTTGCGTCCGCTGAGTCCCGCCCAGCCGCCCTGTTTAGGATAACCCGTTCCCTCCTAAATAGGAGGGATACGGGGGACCCCTTGCAGGGTAGGGCTGAGGATTATGTCCAATTCTTAGCGGACAAATTGCTCGGTTTCGGTCGGATTTGGACTCCACCTTTGCAGATCCAGCCGAGGCACAAGAGGATGAATTGGTAGATCACCCCTGGGTTGAGTTTCAGAATGTTGCCCCCGGGGATGTGGACAAGGCCATGAGGGCTGTGAGTGCCTCCACCTGCGTACTGGACCCGTGTCCCTCCTGGCTGGTTACCAACAGCAGTGAGGTGACACGAGGCTGGATCCAGTCGGTTGTTGCTGCCTCCCTTTGGGAGGGGCACTTCCCCGCCGCACTTAAAGCGGCGGTGGTGAGACCCCTCCTGAAGAACCATCCTTGGATCCAGCTGTACTCAACAACTATCATCCAGTCTCCAACCTCCCCTTCATAGGGAAGGTTGTTGAGAAGGTGGTGGCCTTCCAGCTTCACGGTCCTTGGAGGAAACTAGTTACCTTGATCCCTTCCAGTCCGGCTTCAGACCTGGTTACAGCACAGAAACCGCTTTGGTCGGCATTGACCGATGATCTCTGGAGAGCCAGGGATGGAGGCCATGCCTCCATCCTAGTTCTCCTTGATCTCTCAGCGGCTTTCGATACCATCGACCATGGTATCTTCTGCGACGACTGTGGGAGGTGGGGGTGGGAGGCACTGTCTTACAGTGGTTCTCCTCCTACCTCTCGGACAGGTTCGCAGTCGGTGTTAGTTTGGGGGCAGAGATCGACCCCTAGGCCCCTAACATATGGGGTGCCACAGGGTTCGGTCTTATCCCCCCTACTATTCAACATCTACATGAAACCGCTGGGCGAGATCATTCGGAGGCACGGGATAAGATACCACCAATATGCGGACGATACGCAGCTGTATCTGTCTGCCCGGTGCCAACTCAATGAAGCGGTGGACGTGATGAACCGGGGTCTTGAAGCCGTTAGGGACTGGATGAGGGCTAACAAGCTTGTACTCAACCCGGAGAAGACCGAGTGGTTGTTGTGTTTCCCTCCCAATAATTTGGTTAGTGTTCCATCACTCAGGCTGGGGGTCAAATTTTATACCCCTCAGACAGGGTTCGCAACTTGGGAGTCCTCCTGGACCCACAGCTGACTTTCAACCACCATCTGACGGCTGTGACCAGGGGGGCATTTGCCCAGGTTCGCCTGGTGCGCCAGTTGCGACCCTACCTGAACCGGGAGGCTCTCACAACAGTCACTCGGGCCCTTGTGACCTCTAGGCTGGAATACTGCAACGTGCTCTACATGGGGCTGCCCTTGAAGAGCATCCGGCGACTTCAGCTAGTACAGAATGCGGCCGTGCGAGTGATTGTGGGCGCACCCTCGGTTTGCCCACATAAACACCCATCCTCCTGCGAGCTGCGCTGGCTACCTGTTGATCTCGGGTGCACTTCAAGGTCCTACTTACCACCCATAAAGGCCTTCATGGCAGTGGATCTGCGTACTTGAGAGACTGCCTCCTGCCAATTACCTCCTTGCGACCTATTCGATCGCACAGATTAGGCCTCCTCCGAGTTCCATCTGCCAGTCAGTGTCGACTGGCAACTACGCGGAGGAGAGCCTTTTCAGTAGTAGCTCCGACCCTCTGGAATGATCTCCCATGGAGATTCGTACCCTCACCACCCTCCAGACCTTCCGCACAGCCCTCAAGACCTGGCTATCCCGTCAGGCCTGGGGATAAAGATCGTAATCTGCCCCCACCCAAATGATGAATGTTGTGTTTTTATTTTTACTTGCACTGTTTCATGTTTATTGTTTTATTGTCTTGTATCCCCTTCCTATAAATTGTAAGCCGCCCTGAGTCACCTCAGGGAAAAGGGCGGCCTATAAATAATAAACTCAAATAAACTCAAACTCAAACTTATATACAGAATACAGAACTTCATACATCCCAAAAAGTATTTATGATGTACAGTACCTCTTCCTTTTCAAGTACTGATCAAAAATATACATAAAAGGAAGGAATAAAAATCTTATATTTCAAATTGTTCTGAATAAAAGCAAATTGTAATTAGCACAGCAATCATGAAATAACAATGCTCATCCTAGATTACAATAACCTACATCAACAGGGTGAGTCACAATCTTAACCCTGTTTGTGTGTGCATACCAATCTCATCTTGTTTCAGGTTATAGTTGTCAGAGGAATATAGTTGTACAGGTTTTCTTAAGGGCATGGATATTGTATCACAACATTTCTGAGTCATCCAATTAGCTGTCCTTGGACAATGGGCCCATGAAATCCACAAAAACTATTCCGAGGGAACATAGAATAGAATTTCAGATCAGAGTTATTTCTTTGTCTGCTCTCAAGGGTGAAAGTGCCTAGATCTTCTATCACTGGTTTACAGATAATAGAGTTGGAAGGGACCCTAGGTCATCTAGTCCAAGCTCCCCTCTCTGCCCAAGCAGAAGACCATTTCTGACAGATGGTAATCTCTTGAAACCAGTGATGAAGCTCCCACAACTACTGAAGGCAAGCTGTTCCATTGGTTGATTGTTCTCACTGTCAGAACATTTCTCCTTATTTCTAGGTTGAATATCTCCTTGATCAATTTCCATCCATTATTCCTTGTCTGGCCTTTGGGTGCTTTGGAAAATAGTTTGACCCCTCCTCTCTTGGCAGCCCATCAAATATTGGAACACTGCTATCATGTTTCCCCTGGTCCTTCTCTTCACTAGACTAGCCATGCCGAGTACTTGTAACCATTGTTCGTATGTTTTAGCCTCCAATTCTCTTATCATCTTTGTTGCTCTTTTCTGCACCTTTCTAGAGTTTAACATCTTTTTAATAGTGTGTTGACCAAAGCTGGGATGCAGTATTTTAGGTATGGTCTTACTAAGGCTTTACAGAGGTTAATTAGTACCTCACTTGATCTTGATTGAATTCCTCTGTTAATGCAGAAAGATGCTAATAGTTGGTTTAGGCTGTAGACAGCCCATCACCACTTTTCTCTTCAGCATGACCCCTGAACTGCCATTGCCTCTTCCCCATTGTGGTCTTCAGTCTGATTGTTTCTTTCCCTAAGAGCTCAGTATAAAATGGTTCTGAAATAAAGCTGCTGTACAGAACACAGAAGCAGAACAAGGAATTTGAGCATCTTTACACTGCCAACTGAGGCCATATCTTTGATTGGCAATGGAAGCCAATGTCTTCGCAGATCTCTTCAATGCTTTAGCACTGGTATTTGTCATGATGCCATGTTGGTTGGGAACTAGAAATATTGTTTTCCCTTTCTGAATCAGACTGTTCTCTAATTATGTTTCACAGCACACGCTGCTTTGACTGTTAAGTTTTAAGTTTTATTTAATTGTTTAAAAACACGGTTTTGCAGGAGACAGCTAGAAAACACTCTGTTGGTAACAAAAGCCCACTCTAAAAGTTTAGTGTTTTTGTTCCCATAATGGGAACACATTTGAAAAATAAAAAGAATCTAAATGGTGTTGACCAGTCTGTACTATTATGATGCAGCTGAACTATGTACCATTTGTACATCTTATTACAGTCTTCATAATAAATTAAAGTAACTTATGAAAAGTATCCCATCTACATTAACTTCCTTTCACACTATCAGAGATGCTTCATAGATAAGGTCATTGTTTCACATTATACCTTTACTTTCAGTTTTTGAAACTGTTGTAAATTACTGCCCTTAGAGAGAAGCAACATATTCAAATGTCCTGATGCCTTGGAACAATGCAGTAAATATGGCTTTGCTGTGTACTTCACATATTGCCCATATTTCCTTTTTGACATGTACAGTATTGTGAATTGTATTCCTTGTATCATTATCTTACATCAGCCATAAGTGCCATGAACAGTTTTATTACAGACAGCTGTTGCATAGCCATCATTGGCAATTCAGCTCCTATCAGTTTATGCTGTCATTACAGACTTTTGTCCAAGATTTATCCTACAGTTCTCACCTGGGAGATAGTTGTGCATAAAATAACTAAACCAATGTCATGATCCTTTGAGCGATCTGCTTCCATTTCATATAAAATCTTGTTTTTTTTCTGAACATTTTGGTCCTATCAAATATGAAAAATGAGATAGGCTAATGTTTATAAATATAAGCTTTCCCATGAATGCACACATCTACTTTAGAATATAAAATAATGAAGCCATGGTGATTTAGTGGTTAGAATGTAATACTGCAGGCTAACTTTGCCCACTGCCAGGAGTTTGATCCCAACTAGCTCAATGTTGATTCTCCCTCATTCCAAGGTCGGTAAATGTGGACCCAGATTATTATGGTCAATATGCTGCCATTGTAAAGCCTTCAGACAGTGTTGTAAAAGTCTTAAGTGCTATTTCTAAGAGCTATTGGTATAATTTTTTCTTTTCGCAATGCAGAAAATGAATAAAAGCCAAAGTTATTCTGTGCTTTTCATCTGAGATCTATACATTGCTAACACCCCACAATTATCTACAAGCTCATTCTAACATCATCAAATGCAATGATTTAAGGTTTTCGAGAAATGGGACCATCTTTGTTGTGCTGTACGCTGCCCAGATTCACTTTCCACGAGATGGACAGCTATACAAATTGATTAATAAATAGTAATAAAAATCTCCTGAATCTCAGGTATGGCTTTGACCAAGGAATTTGCGCAGAATCTTCCTCTAAGCCATATGACCGTGCTATGCAGTAGCAGGATTGTACTGCACATTCTGTACAGTCATCCAGTCTGCATGTGATAGCTTACAGAGAATATAAAAGAGAATCTCCTAAAGCTTTACCTTAGCCATGTCTGACTTTCCTTCAACTTAGTCATATCAGATCAGGGATCAAGTAGAAACCTATCTCCGAGTCTGGGAAGCTTATTGAGATGTACCATATGGGCAAGTGCAGAGAAGTACTTTACTACTACCAATGCCTACACATAACTATTACATCTTTCTAGGCTTGGGCAGGACATAAGCACAATTTTCAGCACACACTGCCTTATTAATTGATTTCTGGTATATCCGAATTGGACTGTTGCTGTTGATTCTTATCCATAAAATCTTTTATAATTTGGATGCAGGGTTTTTGAGAGAGCGATCCTTTCCATCCAAAATAAAGATTCATAATTTATACTCTTAACATTCTGTGCAACACTAAATAATTTAATTCATGAATTGATTTAAGTCTATGTTTAGTCTCTTCTGCGCCATGTTCTCTAGTGTTCTTCTCTTTTGTGAAAGCTATCAAGATAGTACACTAGCATTAAATTGGCTGTCTGCATTTTCATCTCCATTCTGCTATGTGGCAGATGAGAGATTCTGTCTGCAAAAGGAGTGGGGTGAGGAGAGGAGCAGCTAGAAAAATGCCTCTTTAGGTGCCAGATCATCTGCAATCAATTCTCCGAGCCCACAGAGCAATTGTAGGAATACAGAATGGCACTAAAAGAGCCATTATCCCCTACTTTTTTCTTCCCATTTTCTTGCCACCCATGGTAAGAGATGCAGAAGACAGCAAAACATTATCTTCACAACACTTCTCTTGGTAGGTTAAGTGGAGGGAAGCAAGACAATGATCTGTGGTGGGCAGAAGATATTCTCCTGTGACAACAATCCTAATATGGGTATGTACGTTTGACACATGTCCACCTGATGGGCACTTATCAAACAGTACAACTTTCCAACCCTATGAATCAGACTCTCCTGGGTATTCTCTGCTAAGGCTGATGGATAGGCTTACCTATATCTGTAGTGGTGACATGCATACATGCATGCATAAAAACACCTTTTATCATTTTCCCAAGCCCTGTAGTTTGGGGATCTGCTGCTAGTCCAATGAAATTGTTAGGAAAACTGACAGAGTTGATTGTATGGCACAGTGAATGAGCCACAATTCTGCTGCCAAAAATGGTTGGCTGCAAAAACCATTGATTGCAGAGGCTGTGTTTGCCACTGTTCTGACCTAGGCTTTCCCAAAAAGCATGAGGCAGAGTCCTGGTCCCAACAAAACCCCTTTTATTAAAGGAATGTTAATTCCTCTCATTCATATTCAACGAGGCCTGGGAAACAGTCTTTCAGAGGAATATTTATGACTAGAGACTTTATCAATCTTGGAAAGCTGCCATGTACATATTTTCCAAATGAGGTGCTGTGCAAGGAAAGACTGGGCACAGAGTCTCTGATGTTCACGGACAGATCTTCACACTCCTGAAATGAATCAATGACCAAACAAACAATTGTTTCCTGCAAAAGCCCATTTCCCCTTCACTCCTCTTTTATTTCCTATGGAAGGGCCAATCACTTTCCACCTGTGACTTTACTTCCAAGTCTACCTGGTTTCTGAGTTGTTTTTTTCTTCTGGCAGCTCTGTGCATGCACACACTGGGAACAGGCCCTAGCTGTTCCTCTGCCTCACTGTCTAGTTCCATAGGAACTTGAACACCGCCAGATGGTCTCGGGGCCCCAATGCAAAGCCCTTGTCTGAGCCTTCCCCAGCCTCCAAGGCTGGCCTATGCTCCTCCCCAACCTTCTCACTGTCCAATTCTGCTCCAACTCTGCTGGCAGACCACAAGAGCCACAGCCTTAAGTGCCCCAAAAGGAGCAAGGCACATATCTAAATTTACCTCAATAGTCTGACTTGTAAGGATTGCGTTAGCTAAAAGGAAAAATGCCACATTAAAACTAGAAAAGGGAAAAAAAGAGCATTGTAGGTCAGGGTGATCTAATTTGTTTCTGTCATCCTGAAATGTACCTTCCAGTCATGGTTAGAGGCTCCTAAAGAAGCATCTTTTCTTGAAATACATTTCTTTGGAAGCAAAATTATAAAATCCATTTACTATTATCATCCCAAAGGTGCTTTTCCAAAAGGTGCAACTGGACTTTCTTATTGATCCCCACCCCCCACCCTCTTTGAAAACATTTCATTTTTCATCCAAGTTCTGAAGAAGCTTCTTGGATGAGAAGCAAAATGTTTTCAATGAGGAAAAAAAATCCAAGAGAAATCCCAATTGCCTTTTGAAAAAGCTCCTTTGGGACAACTATGAACTGGATGATTGAGACTTTTCACAGGCATTTTGTTGTGTTTTATTTATTTATTTAATTTGTCAGACATGTACCAGAAACCAGGTATAAGTATAAACATGGACATGAACACAGGAAATGGGTACGAATAAATGGGGACAATAGGACAGAGACGGTAGGCACGGTTGTGCACTTTGCGTGCCCCCTACAGACCTCTCAGCAAAGGGGTGAGGTCCATGCTAGACAGTTTAAGGTTAAAGTTATGGGAGTTTTAGGATGTAAGAACAGAGTCAGGTAGTGCATTCCAGGCATTGAACACTGTGTTGCTGAAGTTGTATTTTCTGCAATCAAGTTTGGTGTGGTTTACCTTGAGTTTGTATCTGTTGTTTGCCTGAGTATTATTGAGGATGAAGCTGAAGTAGTCATTGACAGGTAGGATGTTGTAGCAGACAATTTTGTACTATGCTTAGGTCAGACCTTAGTGTAGTTCTAGGTTGTCCAAGCCCAAAATTTCAAGCCTGGTGGCATAAGGTATTCTACTGTGTAATTTTTACAAAAGATTACTAGAGAAATTTTACTGCAAGTAATTTTTTTTCTTAAATGCTGATGTAATGATCATTTGACTTAATCTTCTGTTCTTCTGCCATTCGCCACAGAACTGCACCGAAAACACAGTATACTGGTTGCTCTGTACATGAAAATAACAATGGACAAGCTGCTTTTGAAAACCCCATGTATGACACCAACACAAAGTCTGTCGAAGGGAAGGCTGTGCGATTTGATCCAAACCTGAACACAGTTTGCACAATGGTATAACATTGCGATGACCGGACTGCAATGGTTGGAAGATGGGAATGTGGTCGTAGTGGACCTATCGTTCACTGGTTTTTAAAAGAAAAAAGAAAGAAAAGAAAAGCACATTTTTCAGGATTTCCTGGATCACCTTCTCCCGAGGATGAGACAGAGACTAGAGTGGGTTTCTTTTTTTTCATAAATATATATTGACTTCATGGTTACTGTGGAGTATTTTACAGAACGTCTGCTGCACTCCATGAGTGCTTATTCACAGTTTATTTGCTTTTTTAAAAAGAAGATTATTCTAAAAAAAATAATAAAATAAAATAACATATTTGCATATATTGGAGGAGCATCCACTATCAGTACGTTTGTGCTTTATAAACTGCTAGAGGGACTGGATTTCAAAGAACAAATTATATGTGATAGGAATTAAGAGTTATATTTACAGGAGACAGCAAGAGCCTATGGCTTCTCTTTAATAGTCACAGGCAAAACCATTCCATCATATCTGGTCTTTAATAACATTTTCCTCTCCTCTCTCTTCACTAACTATGAATTTCTGAGATTATGCCATGATCATTAACATGCTTAAGCTTGCAAGCACAACCCATTATTTCTGAGCCACAACGGGATAATTAAGTGTCTGGTCTCAGATTCTTTTAATTCACGAGCTTCATTCCTGCTCTGTTGTTCTTGTCACGCAAGCATCTTTTCTTTTTCTTCATATTATCTGTCCCAATAGTGATCAATTTGTCAGCAATAGAATAAGATTTAAGAAATGCCACAACTGCAATTACTTTGGTTGTTGAGATCTATTGCAAAATAGACACATATAATATGTGTTGTGTGTGTGTGGTGTGTGTGTGTGTGTGTTTGGTGTGTGTATGTATTATTGACTTGCAATATGTCCTTTTCCCCAGTAACATTCAATTTTCTCCAAGTGAACAAATGGCATATTAGAGTAGCATCACAGTTCTAGACAATGAGGTGACTATACATTTCCCATCTCACTCTATCATCCAGTTCATCAATTTATTTCTCACTGCATTAAATGGCGGGAGACAGACGTGATCATCATGGTGCCATCAACCTGCATCACAAAAATGTAGATTTCAGCTCATCAATGCCTTTGATGCATTTCTCAAAATTTCCAGGGCTTCCTGTTCTAAGTTAGGGAACATCATGATACATACTTATGGAATATGCCTGTGAAATGTTTAGTCCCCGAAAGAAACCACAATCTCCATGCATCATCAGATTCACTGTACACATATTTCTGGATTAGGGGTTATCTCTTAGCATTGCACTCTCCCTTTTTTATAAGTACCTGATTTCAGGAGTGCATTTTCCTAATTAAATGAAATTATTTCCTCTTTAATTTCCTTCCATCTGCAATCCGGGTCTTGTAAAAATCAATACCAACTTCTATTATTTTGTATTATAAGTAATCTGTCATGAGTTTGCCTGATTCTTAAATGTAGCCTATGATTTACACACAAATGTGCACTTTTTGTCAATTTTATAATATACATTCTGTATGGAAGAAGGTAATTTTGGCATTAAATGTTTGTGTCATTATTATATGCTGTGCCAATAAATATGGGTTTCAGTAAGTGCACTGAATGTGGTGCCAAAGCAATGCCACATATTACTATAGGTACAAGGGTGCTGCCAACACAAATATTTTAAATGAGGCTCTATAATCCAGTTTCACAAGCTTATTAAGCCAAAGTACAATCAATTACAATTGAATGGGTCTGTTTAATTCCAATCAGGAGTTTATTTTCCTCTGTTTTAAGGTTCAACAAATTCTGCTTCATATTAATTTGGGAATTTGTTTTCAAATGTACTTTATATTTATATTGTGGAGTTAAAAACCTTAAATTGCACTTGTTCTATGGCAGTATACATATCAATTACGGTACAGAAATGATAGCTCATTTCTCCAAATCATACTTTCTTCTGTAAAGTTTGAGATTCCATTGATCTGTTTCATTCTCATAAAAATATACAATTTTAGTTCAGACTGGATTTTATATAACTGAATTATCAAATATGTTTGAGTAATGTCCACATCATTGTTCATTGTCTTCCTTTGATAGCATGAAATGATTTTGAATTCATCAATGCTGTACATTAGCTGGTGTGGATACTGGAAATATTCTTTTCTCAGATACAAACAACTCTATGAATAAAAAATAATTTTTAATGTAATAAGAAGAGTGCCTATTGCCCCCAAGGATCACAAGTTTCCCATTTCCAGCCTCCATCTGTATTAAACCAAGAACTGCTGCTTGGATTTCTAAGTGTTTGATGAATTTTTATAAACCATTTTTCAATGTTTTCTTTTGAAAATCACACCCATCTTTCCAGATACTGTCTTCTACTAAAAGAATGGCCATTTTATATTTTATGCCATCGATTTGTTATTTATTCTGATTTATTCCATGATTGCAATAATGAGATTCATTTACTGTTAAGGTTAATATTTGAGACCTTGTTTAAAATCTTGTTTCTTCTCTGCAACTGGCTACTCCTCTTATATTAATGCATACACTTTTGTAAAGAAGTCTATTTTTATGAAAAAAGGGGATTTGTAAAAGTATGATGTAAATTTTCAGTTGCAATGTAAACAATAAAAATGGATAATTGCTTTTGTAATACAAAGTGTGTTTTTGTAAAAGATTTAAATCATAACAGCTGTGGACCTTGGAATGAAGTCACATTCATTTAGCCAAGCACTACAAGTTTTTGGAGATATTGGCATTTCCCTGCTATTATGTGTGTGTTTGTGTATTTTTGTGTATATGTTGTTTGGGTTGCTTGCTAAGTATAAAAATACTGTAAGATTTCAATTTACATCTGAAATAGAAATATTCCAGTAGTAAACACTGATTATAGATTATACCATTAAATACAAAGAACAATTAATAAAATGACAATACATTTTTATCCAGTCTATTTTTGCAGATTTCTAAATAATGCTGTGAATTACAATACGTTCACCCCAGCTCTAAGTAAAATGATTATTGAATTGATTAATCTAATAAAATTGTTTTTCAAGTTTAGCAAAATGCATGCAGTAGAATAAAGCTGTATTCAGGAACGGTAAAATTAAATCTATACTCCATACTATTAAACCCTTTCATGATAGTTAAATACTACAGGATGTCTAAAATTTCATGTTTTATGCTACAGAAGATAATAAGAATTTCATTTTTTAAAATGCTATGGAAGATAATAGAGCAGTATAGTGTTGGCCTAGTGGTGAAGAAACTTGCCTCCCATTATGAAGGATGAGAGTTCAATCCTAGGCAGCAACAGATATTTCTCTATCAGCGAACAAAGAGAAAATATCTGTTGCAAACTCTGCATATATGTCAGGAAGGGCATCCGGCCAGTAAACTCTCAGTTCCATTGCACCCCAAATTAAGGAATTATAGGATTGCAAAATAAAAGAACAAAAAAGCTACAAGAGATAATTGAGAGATAATTTCATACACGGAAGCACAGGAAACTTCCTGCTTTTCTGCTTTCATCCGAACTGGGCATGACAGATATTTAACCATAACTTGGGACATATCTTTTGTTGATGACATTACAGATCCTAGCAACCCAGCCAATTTTGCCAGTGGTAGGAAAAAGGAATTGGAAATTGTAATTTGTCAGCCTGTAAAAATTTCCATTTACCAAAATGATAAACTGATAAGATGATAAAGATTTTTTAAAAATTGTTATTTGGATAAATTATTATTTATGCTGCCTTGTTTGTTCTGTGTGTATATGTGTGTGTGTGTGTCTGTGTGTGTCTGTGTGCGTCTGTGTTTTCGTAGATTTTCACGGGTACAGGTATGCAGGTTTTATAGAGGGACGGCAGCTCCAGTCACGCTTTGCTCGCACAGACACGAGGCTGAAGACACCAGCCTGAAGATGATGAGTGGGACGTCGACGAAACATCGCCAAGATGCTCTCAATCTTACACGGGAAAAGACACGAATACACCAAAACCTGCATATATTATATATGTGTGTGTGTGTTGTGGTGTGTGTGTGTGTTTGTTTGTGCTGATAAATAAATAAAGGGATAAATAAATAAATATGCGTATGTATGTATGTATGTAGATTTTCATGGGTACAGGTATGCAGGTCTTGGTGTATTCGGGTCTTTTCCTGTGCAAGGTTGAGTGTATCTTGGCAACGTTTCCCACTCGCCATCTTCAGGCTGGTTCATTCGGCTTCATGCTTGTACGAGCAAAGCATGATCGGAGCTGCCATCTTTCTATAAATATTGGTGTGTGTGTGTGTGTGTGTAGTGCTGGCTTTTTGCTGTAAGGGGTTGGTTGCCTGTGTTGTTACATCTTGATTAGTTGATGGAGTTAATTATGCAGATTAGTCGGCTGTTTCGTAACATCCTGTGTGGCTGAGGTACTAACTGTGTGCCCATTAGTCTTTTGTGTTGTAACGACTTGGGTAATGGGCTGTGTGATGACATCCTGAGCTCTAGTGTAGTGATATCCTGAGTACTGTGCTGCCACATCCTGGGAGGCAAACTGGGAGCCGAACGAAAGCTCGGGATATTACATCACAGAACTCAGGAGGTTACAACACAAAGGCTCAGGATGTTACATTCTTACACGAGAAAAGACCCGAATACAACAAGACCAGCATATGTGTGGGGTGTGTATGTTGTGTGTGTGTGTGTGTGTATGTATGTATGTATGTATATGTATATAAAATTCATATCTAACATATATATGCATATAGTAAAGGAACATCTATTTAATGTACTTGGTATAATACAATATGATTAGTAAGGAATGGTTTTGTATTCCTAATTGCTGCTGATATCATTATGGTTTGGCTTAGCCCTCTATGTTTTGGATCAGGGGTAGTCAACCTTTTTATACCTACCACCCACTTTTGTATCTCTGTTAGTAGTAAAATTTTCTAACTGCCCACTGGTTCCATAGTAATGGTGATTTATAATGTAGGGAAGTAACTTTACTTTATAAAATTTATAAAGCAGAATTATAGCAAATCCCTACTGCCCATCATGAAAGCTGGAACGCCCATTAGTGGGCGGTAGGGACCAGGTTGATTACCACTGTTTTGGATAATGGAGAAACAGAACTCTATCACTCATTGCCATCTTCCTTTTATTATACTTCGAACTTCACATATTTACCTATTTGATGTTTTATTCATTTAGTTCTATTGGACTTTTGGCAACTTTACAGGCAAGTGCTCTCCATGCTACCTTGTCAAGCACAGCTTCTTTCAATTGTTGGTTGTTCAACTTTGTATCAGATTTGAGGTTATCAAGCCAGCATGTTTTGTTTGTTCCTTCTTCTTGGTTCACAAACCATTCCTAGCATCATTGCTTTCTCCAATAAATTTGCACAGATGTAGTCTTATTTTTTTTAAACTTCTAGTGATGTGTTTGGTTTTATACAATTTAACACCTCTTTGTTATTTGTTATCTCAAATACCTCTGAGAGACTTGCTTTATCTCCATTGACTGGTATGCCCTTAGATGCTCTTTAACATATTTCCTTGAGGTGTGTTGTAGTGTCTACTAGCATGGCCAACTTCAATAAAGGGTTGGACCAATGCATGGAAGCCAAGTGAATCAATGTTAGTCTTGATGGCTGTGTCACTGCCTCTATAGGCCATCTGCTGACTTCTGTGTTTCCTTGTCATCTTAGTTGGCCCCTGTGATGAATAAGGTGGGTCATGACAGCAATTTATTGCTTATGTTTTCATCAAATTATATTTGAGTTTATTTGTATGCCGGCTATGTTCAAAATTCAGGTGATTCAGAGTGATAAAAATAGGGTAGACACTGCCCTATTCATTTTTGGCCTCCCTCAACATTTCTAATTTTCTATACAAATTAAAACTTTTTGAAAGTTCTCATATTACATTAAAGAAGGAAAAGTACCCAAAGGAATGAAGGAAACTTGCATTGCTCATAGAAAGTTCCCAAATTCAATTACTTCCTATCTGACTGCATGTTTTTGAGATAGAGCTAATGTATAAAATGGGCCTTCAAATGCTCTAGAGAATATTGGGTAATGAGATATAGGGAACGCAAAAGAAGGGAAAAAAGAAACTGTTCTGTGAACTTGTCCACACATTTGCTTTTGGTATTTAATTTGGTATCTTGCTATTTTTAAGTGACTCTTCGTGTCCAGTTTGTGATTTTCCAATTGCAGGTTTATTTTTCATTTCTGATGATCATAAATTGTATCCCCATTTCAATGCTAGGATTTTAATCAAAATATTTCAATAGTCCTGTTCTTAATACTGTATATCCAATTCTGAATATTGTCTCAAATGCAATGCAATATATTGCTTTTTTTCAGCAAGACATGCATTTGCTATATGTTTTATCTGATGTACATGTTTATAAACAAATGGATTTATTTTTTGGGTGGTTGTGCTGAAATCACCATCACAGAAGCCCGAAAAGTATGAATAACAATGCATCATTTGGTGTTGAATTTCAGATAGGTTTAGAACTGCTTTGTAATGAGTCTTAAACAGTATCAAAATTTAGATTTCCTTTTTAATCGAGGACAACCAATAACTCAAAACATTTGTTTCCTGATCCTCATTGTCTCCTATGGTCCTCTACACTGCAAGATTATCTAAAAACAATTCAACCAAAAACATTGTGATTTTCAGATTGTCTCTAAATACCTTGATTTAGTATACGTATATTTTTAGCTATGTAAGAGTAAGATACCCAATTGAATGATTTTCTAAAAACAAACCTGTTCATAAGCTTGAAAGAAAATAAATAACAAAACAAGGCTGAAAAAGCTGCTTCTTTTAACATAAATCTAGCACTCTAAAATATTTTTAAGTAGTCATGTAGAAAAGCAAATCCTATTCTTGTCAAAATCATTTGCTAAAGTGTAGAACAAGCCTCACAAATATTTGTAAGAGCTGAACAATTTTAATAACAAGGAAAGACAACAATAGAAAAGTGGCTTCACGTGATTTTTTTTCTTCTCATATTAATTTCTGCTTTGGCAGTGGGTAGTGTTAAGAATGCTGAAACTCTGCAAGAATGTGCATCTCATTTTCTGCTTCTCTGATGAGCACACAAGAAAGGAAGAATTATCCCCCCTCCCAAAAAATGTAATACATTCAGGATGCAGCTTTTAGCCTCTACTCCCCCCACTTCTTTGCATAATAGGGCCCATTTTGCAGATTTCCACAAATAACATTTTACACCTGCAAACTGTGTTTAGATTTATTATTTGTAATTGTAATTGTAATTTAATAAATTTATATGCCGCCCAATCCCGTAGGACTCCGGGCGGCTTACAAATACAAGAGTAAAATAAAAAAGTAAAATATAGGGAGAAACAAGAACAGATTTAAAAGCAACACACCATACACTGAAACCTAGATGGGGCTGGACCTCATTCATGGGTCAACAGCCCCAGGCCTGCCGGAACAGCCAGGTTTTAGTGGCTTTTCGGAAGGCCGAGAGAGTGGGAAGGGTCCAGATCTCTGCGGGGAGATCATTCCACAGGGCCAGAGCAGCTACAGAGAAGGCCCTCCCCGGGGTCATCAGCCGGCATTGTCCAGTCGACGGCACCCGGAGGAGGCCCAGCCTGTGAGATCTTATCGGCCGTTGGAAGATATGTGGCAGGAGGCGGTCTCGCAGATAGCCAGGTCCTAGGCCATGTAGGGCTTTAAAGGTGATAACCTTTATTTGCTTTACACCCACATCTCTTTTAGTGACTACCTCAGTTAGTGACCATTCACAAATACAATTGTAATAAAAACATCATTTCCCAAAGAATGTGTATGTTTGCGATCAAATTTCATGCACCTGACACCACTGCACATCAGATTAATGCTGGAGAATGCTCAGAATAACACTGGCAAAGAATAATGCTGATGAAACAGTACGAGAGAATTTTATCTTAATCTGATGGCATCAACCACTGATCTTTGCAGACTCTTTCAAGTGGAAGAAACATGATCAATAAACAAAAAATGGATGTATGGAACAATCCTGCATAATGGAAGATTTGCAACTGGAGGACCTGTTTTATCCAGTATGTTCCATAAAGGCAAAAGGAAAGCATAAATAATATTTTTTTCTATGTTTCAGTTAACCAAATTTTCCCCTTTATGTAGTTGAGTTAGCTTAAAAGAGAAAGGTTTAATGTATGCTGGTCCAAGGATAATGGTCACAGCAAGCATTTTATTGACATAATATCCACAAATCTACAGTAGGATGTCATAGGACATATTATGCAGAAGGAGGTAGAGGCAGATATTGTTCTCTCGGCATAATGAGATATATTTGCTGCGAAGTCCACATTGGTGACAGGAAGAGCATCCAGCCAGTAAATATTCAGCTCCATTCAGGTGCCCCAACTCTACCCCAGTGCTTGCATGAATTCCATGGTCATTAAAAGACAACACACACCCACACCCACACCCACCCACACACACACACAGAGAGAGAGAGAGGGAGGGAGAGGGAGGGAGAGGGAGAGGGAGAGGTACTTCAATACTCATCGTTAGTTCCGGGAGGTGCAATGATTACCAAAGACAAGGAATAGCAAATAAACCTTTCCGCTAAGAAACAATGTAGTGAGTCACAAGACAGCCAACACTGACAAGTTCTAGCTTAGATGTCAAGTAGTAAAGAAACAATGAGTACCAGGACAAATTTTCATGTCAAAATGCATTGAGTGCAGTGGTGGGTTGCTAACCGATTTGCTATCGGTTCACTCATGCACATTTGTGCGCTTGCTGGCAGATGGGTGGAGCCTCCCACAGTCACCACTACTGGTTTCACCGAACTGGGCTGAACCAGCAGCAACCCACCTCTGATTGATGTAACAAATTCAATGAGTTTTAAAATAGTTGAAGCCCAAGATGCTAGTATACATAATAAAGAACAAAATTTGCATGAGAAGCACATTAAAAGAATATATATATAAATTGTACTCATAACTGCTGTAACCAATATAGGAAGCTAATGCTTTATATATTCTTTTCTACTTTTATTTTACTTCTATTTTTTCTCCCTGTCTTGCACTTTAGCTTTCTCCCTTATGTCTTTTTCTTTTTCATTTTATTTGCTTTTATCTTCCTTTAAAATCTTGTACATATGGGGGCATGTGATATGGAGATCCACAGTTTTTCTTGGTACATCCCCATGATAATGAAAATAATAATGATGATAAAACAAAAACATATTGAATCACCTATTCAAATAGTAGGCTAAAATCAGTCCAATTTCAGAGGTAGAAAATGTTCAGAGTCAGTTCTTCCTTGAATGCTGCTTTTTTAAAACAAACTAAAAACCAAACATAATATCCAAAAAGTAGCTGCTATCCCTTTCTTTCTGAGCAGTGTTCAGGCCTAATTGCTCTTCTCTGGCAAGGGGTGTCAAACTCGATTTCATTGAGGTTTGCATCATGATTGTGTTTGACCTCAGGGGGGCTATTTTTGCCTATGGAAGCCTTCTGGAGCCCTCTGCCCATGCAAATGGAGCCTGGGCGGGCTGCACATGGCCTCCCTGAATTCCATTTTCATTGGCAGAGGTTTGCATGAGGCCACTGCAGCCAAAAACGGAGCCCGTGAGGCTGCACATGGCCCTCCCAAGCTCAGTTTTTGCTGGCAGAGGCATCACAGACCAGTCCTTCACTGTTTCCAGGGTGGACCCACAGACCAGATCTAAGCACCTATGTATCTATGGAGATAATTACCATATTTTTTGGAGTGTAAGACAAACCTTTTCCCTCAAAAAAGAAGCTGAAAATCTGGGTGTGTCTTATACACTGAATACAGCATTTTTTGCCTGTTGAAACCCCACCCTTTCTCCAAAATGGCTGTGCAGAGCCTGTATGAGGCTTTCAGAGAGCTCCTGGGGCCTGGGGAGGGCAGAAATTAGTGAAAAATAGGCCGTTTATGCTCAATTTTGCCCCGCCAGCCCCCAGGAGTTCCCTATAAGCCTCCTAAAGGCTATTCATGCTTTTTTTGGTGAAAACAGGCCGTTTTTGGGGAGGTTTTTGGAGTGCAAAACCCTTTTTTAAGAAAAATTGCTCTCTTCAAAACCTTGGGTGTCTTGATACTCCGTGTGTGTCTTATACTCCAAAAATATGGTATGTAGATTTCCAATACAGTAGTAAAATACATCAACAAGAATTTTCATTTGGAAGATGATACCTATATCCCTAACCCCTAAACCCTAAACCCTTTCAGTAGAAATAGCACCAGTCAACTCTTCATTTGTGAAGCCACACAATCAAAATGAAGCATCATGATTCCGTCTTAGGTTCATGAGTTCATGTATGACAGCGAGACAAGTAAGACAAAAAGAACAATTGCAAATCACTGAGATGCAAAAATATTGATACCATGTATATACAAAGCAATAGTTTTAAGGCAATATATAATGTTCATATAAATGAAATAGCATACATCAGGGGTGAAATGCTACCGTTTGGACCAGTTTGCCTGACACTAGAGTACAAGGCTACCAGTTCACCTGAACCAGTAATAAAAAAAAGGCCTACCAGTTCAGGCGAACCAGTATTGCCAATGATCAGCTGGGACACACAATTTATATTAGCTAGAAAACAGGATTTCCTGCTTTCTAGCTAATCTAAATCGTGTGGCACAGCAGATGTTCCCTCCCCCTCACGGTTCTACTTACCTTGCAAGGTGCACGTCAGTAAACATAACTCCACCCACCTTCCTGGACATCATCACGTCCATTTTTGACACTGGTGTCCATATGCATGGAAGGTTCTGTTGCACGTGGTTTCACATTTGCAAATTGGGTTAGCGAAGGTAAGTAGATTCACACCTGGTATGCATGCCATTACATGGAAGATCTTATGAAATAATTTGTATCTCAGAAAAACATAGAAAATCATTTAGATAGCAATACTAATTGGATGGAAGTGTTCTATTCCTTCACACGTCTACTCAAAAACTAATTGAATGACTCTCTATTTTATGCTTTCTTTGGGAGTTTAAACAACTCAGTATCCTCTATTTATTTCAATTGCTTTCCCTGTTCCAACTACACATTTTGAAGCATAAATTAAACAACTGAAGAACCCTGAGATCAGTTTTGGTTGTTTGGGAAAGAACTCTTTTCCCATTAACAGGGCAAATTCTGGGCATATTTTCCAAAGGCTCTATAAAGGAAAAAAAATGCTTTAGGCCACTAAGAAGCTGGTTTCTGCTATGGAAGAATTCTAAGCTTCTTTTCTGAATACTCTGACAAGTATTGGCCTTGGTAACAATAGTAGCCTATTAATATGGAATGAGATATACTGAGCACATTGAGTGCTCTAATCTAAATCCTAGTCTGAAGATCAGTTAGATGTTGTCTTCTCAGAACAGAAGACCATCTGACTAGGACAGTATATTAGAGAGAAACAGGACAACAAGCAAAAGAAAAAAATATAACCTGAGAGGCACAGAGGAAGGAGATGCAATTTACCAACTGCATGACCAAGATGCCAAAATTATTTAATTAAAATGCAAAATTAACTCTCCTTAGAGGATCAATCAATGTACCTCCCCCTCCAAATATAACAACAAGTTGTTGCCTTGAGCACCATCATCCTGAATTAAGAGATATATATTTCTTAAGTGTTCCTTTTGATTACAAATCTTAAATCGTAAGTCTCAATGGGGGCATTCCATAAGGGATTAGTGGATGAAAAGAAAACACAACCTCCACCATATGTGAATATTGGTTCCTTCCTTAGCTAATCTTTATTATTCATTTTAATGTTAGCATTTATGTTTTAATGTTTTATAGTGATAGTGAAATGGTGGCATATAATGTAATAATAAATAAAATCTAGACAAAGGGGAAAAAAATTGGTGAAACCTGGCATAATAAATTGTTAGCTGTCGCTTTATCATCCCTTTCCCCCACTGTTTTACAAATTTTGCAGCAGGGATTTTCCCTGTTGCGTCTCCTACTTCACAGTAAGGTATGTACTTTTTCCCTTAAGGTATGTACTTTTTTACACAACCATTTTTCACTGTAAAATACATTATAATTTTAAGAAGTGCAAATTACTTTGAAATGTTTGCATCCAGTGGGTGCAGTGGTGGGTTATGGCTGGTACGCCACGGTAGGGCGTACCAGTGCCTGCTGGGGGCAGCAGGCGCCATTTCAGTATGGTGCCTTTGGAGGGCCCGCCCACTTGCCCATGTTCCTTACCTGTATGTAACCCAAACCAGGCCATTGTGGCAGATGCATGCAGCATACGGTGCCTGCACGACGCTCTGCTGAGCAGCTGAAGCATCGCAGGGAGGTGGTGCACACGCATGCACAGTGCATGTGCACGTGTTTGGATGCCCGAGCCCTATCGCAGTGTACTGGTTGCGATGGGATCTGGAACCGCACCACTGCAGTGGTGGGATCTTCCCAGTTTAACAACCGGTTCAGTGATCGCACGATTGCATGTGTGTGCAGAGGTTGAAGAAATCTTCACTTCTGGGTCTATTCGGAGAAGTAACACAACTGATTCACATGGCAATCTGCTCTTGCTGCCTGAATCAGCTGAGAAGATAAAGATGGGGAAATGGTGTGGGGAGGCGGGTGGGCTCATCTGATCATTGGGGCAAACCAGTTCTTTCCCAGCTCATCGTCAAACTAGTTCAAATCAGTAGAATCCCACTCCTGTTTGTATCTATAGACAGTCTGGATTCCCTTATCCGTTTGGTAGGATGACAATATTGTATTGAGACCAAAGTTGTCATCCTGCTCAAATGAACAAGGACACCATGGAACGGTTAAAAAAAAGCAAGCATTAGAATCAACAGCTAAAAAAATACAAATGGACCAAAAAGAAAAAAAAAAGCAATAATTCTAAGGACTCATTAGTGCAGGGGGAAAAAATCTGAATGCAGTATTTATTACCAGCTTGTCTGAATTTACCCAAAAAATTTTAAATATATTTTTGGAGACAAAAAATCTTGCATGATACATCTCTAGACCTAGTGTGGTCATTCAACTTTATTATCTCAGGAGAAGACACAGCTGTGCTAAGGATAGCTAATCAACAATTTATTTTAATGTTTCATGCTGCCCAGTGTAACATACTGGGGAGTATTTAAATGCTACTCCTAAACTAGATAATTTTAACCAATTTAGGGGAAACCTCAACTGGTAATGATTTTACCAAGGGAATTGGAAGTCTAGTTGATCCTGAATGCTCATTTTGCAGTTAAGTCAGCTGGGAAAATTTCATAGATAGAAGCTAGTTTGTTTATCCTGTCCTTCCTTGAATCTTTCCTCGAAGATAGCCAGATAAATTGTAAAGTTAATAATATCAACTTATCCCTGTCTGATTGTGTCATTATGAATCTCTGTTTCTTATATGTTGTACCAATGTAAACAAAACAAAGTAAAGATGGCTATAGGGAATAACCACATTGAAAGGCTTCATTAGTATAGTTTTAATTTTTTATAAGAGTGTAGCTGCTTTACCTAAAGAATCATCAGAGTTCCTGAAAGGAGCTGGGCTGGTTATATCGTGACATAAGTAACTTTCTGTATAATGTATGGTGGAAGACACACAGAACAATCGTAACTTTCCCCATGTAGGGCACTTTCATTGGAAAGTAAGGAGTTTTATTATATAGGAGAAAATGGTTGAAAATGTGCTGTTCGTGATGTTACATAATTGAATACAACACTCAGGGAGAAATATGGATAGTCTGCGTCTTCAATAGGAGCCTTAAATGCCCCCATGTCTATTAGCCCCTACTGAATATTTTTTTACTTGTTCAGAAATGTTCAAAAAACCTTTTCATAGAAAACTGTAATTATCAGTATTCCTTGTAAACCTTCTAGAGTAGAACAGCAGTTAAGTTTCAGTAATATGTTTCCTTTATAGCATTTTCAAAGCAAGCGAAGATTTCGAGGGTTTTTTTTTTTTTCATCCCAAACTTGTCTTGCTGCATGTGGGTCAGATCATTTGACCATCTGAGCTGTGAAACAACTTGTTCATGTTGAATATAGGTAGGTCTTTGGGTTCAAAGAAGATATGCCTTGTGTAGTTCATCCATGAACACAGAAATGGTTATGCAGCTTCAGTCTGAAGCACAGAATCTAGCACAAAGAAGTCCCTAATTACAGCAACTGTGGATATTATTATTGATGCCACTAATGATTTTCCATCAATTTTGGGGAGCTCCTGTCTTCCAAGCCGATGTAGGCCTTTATAACACAAGCTTCACCAAAATGTTCTGTCAACTGATGGAATTCTAGTTCCTTGTTCCTTGGAGGTTATAATGACATAGTTTTCCTTCAAAGTGTCTTGTAGCATTACACAGACATCTCTTGAGGTCTCTTTTTAGGTCTCCAACACATCATAGAGCAACTGGTGAGGGTATATACAATGGTTGTTCATTTTGATGACCTGTGCCATCTACTGCATCAAGGCTCTCATGATCATGGATTCAATGTTGGAAGATTCTGCATGATCAAAGATGTCCGGGATTGCCAAAATCTTGCCAATGAATGCCACTGAATGGAGAAGTGGGCACACTTGTGAAATTCTCCAAGGGTCTGTGTGTGAGAGTGATCTGAATCTGCTGACCTGAAGCCTGCTTTGCAGGAAATGCTTACTGAGGTATGCATTTTCTATGGATGTTTTCCTATTCTAGAATTTCCTCTTACCACAGGTTGACTCAACCTTCCATCTTTCCAAGTTGGTAAAATGAAGACCCAGATTATTGAGGGCAATATGCTGACTTTTAAAACCCTTAGATAGGGCTGTAAAGCCCTGTGAAGCATTATAGAAGACTTATACTCTTATAGCACTTACCAAGAAGTGTATTATTGAGGAAGATAGAAAACTGCCTTTTATTGTCAAGCTGATCAAACTTGGCTATACTCACGTAAAGACTTAAAATGTTCTAACCAAATGCAATTGAATTGAATAAAAGCTGTAAATGAAACAATTTCCATGACAAGCTAATATTCCCATACTTTAATTCAAACTATATCTCATTTCCCTGGAAACCATAGCTCTTCACTTTAAAAACATTTCTCCTCTGAAAATCAGCAACCATAAATGAATTGTACTCATCTCAAATTTAGATAGATTGAAATTAAGACCTGTCTGTTATCCAACAGTGAGTTCTTTTGTTCATCTTAAACATAGCCCATCATCACTTCAGAGAAAGTTTGAGCAGCAAGATTATGTCTTTCCCCCAAAGTTATTAAGTTGCACATCTTGACAGCAAGATTTTGTCCACCTGTTCTTTGAATAGTTTTAAGAGCTCTCTTGCATGTTTTCATTGTTTTCCCCTCCAATTAAGAAAACTTTAAAGTTAAGCAGTTTCTCTAAACTGAAATAATATCCACACACAGACTATTTTCTTCCAGAACAAAATGTCTCTAATCAAGGAACCATGGAAATTGAGAATTTGGTCCATCCATCAACTTTAAGGCACCAATCTTAATGTTTAGAAACTTATTTTCATCCACATTATCAGACTGGTATAATCACTAGAATTTTCTCTGAACATCTGCATAAATCATAACAGATATTTTAGAGGAGGGCTGTCAAACTCCTGGTCCACGGGCTGGATGCTGGCCACGCCCATGCCCGGTTTAGCAAAAAGGGGGAAGTCCCAATATGTCACATGATGATGATGTGATGCTGTGAGTTTGACACTTTGCTTTAGAGCAAAGATCGGTACTCACATAGAAACTATCTGAATTGTTTCAAAGCAGTTGTGTCTTTTTTTAAGGCAGTATGGAAGTCATGGTGTCCTACCAAAAATTGTCTGCTTAAATGAAATAGAAGGAGGTGCTACATTACTGCCTCTGCATGCAGAAAAGAACTTTTAAAGGTCTACTCTGCCACAAATAGGTTTTAAAACATTGACCATTGTCAGTAAACAGCATTATAGCAAATTAAATTGACAAAATTATCAATCTAAAAGAATCTTCCACAGCTGAAAGATTATAGCAATAGCAAATAGCAGTTAGACTTATATACAGCTTCATAGGGCTTTCAGCCCTCTCTAAGCGGTTTACAGAGTCAGCATATCGCCCCCACAGTCTGGGTCCTCATTTAACCCACCTCGGAAGGATGGAAGGCTGAGTCAACCCTGAGCCGGTGAGATTTGAACAGCCAAACTGCAGAACTGCAGATAACAGTCAGTCAAGTGGCCTGCAGTACTGCACCCTAACCACTGCGCCACCTCGGCTCTATTGATAAAGCTGTCCTTAACTCTTTCCATTTTCATGGCTTTTTAACCTGGTCTTATAGTCACTAAACCCAAATCACATCTGAAAGAAAAAGTGAATTAACTCTACCTTTGAATAAAACTTCTCTTGGTGCTTTTCAAAGCAACTCACTTAACCTCAGTTTAATTACTTCCAAACACGGTCTGAGACATAGATGAGCCAAATGTAAAAAAAAAAAAAAAAAAAAGTTAAATGCTAAAATAACTAAATCAAATTACTTAATAAATAACTCCATCCATTTATTAAAAGACAGACATGCCAAATAAATAGTTTCTTGGGAAAAATGGGAGAAGAAAGGAGGAACGGTGATATGAGGGCAAGGGTGCCAAAAAAGTTATTATTGAGTTCTACCAGTTTGCTTGTCCTTCATTCCTACTTTAAACCACAATATCACAGAATTGCCACAGAGCTAAGAGCTCAGTAAGGGGAGGGAAGCCAACCTATGGGTTTATTTGAAAATTGAATATATATAGATGTGAAGATCACAGTATAAAAGGGAGAGGAAATTGGATCATTCCCTTTTCTATCATAAACACATATTTCAAATTGTTTGCCCAATGCAGCTGTTAAAGATTGCAAGGTATCCCACTAGCATCAATGCATTTTTAAAAAAAATTATCTGTAGCTAGCTGATAACCTAGCATTGCCTGGGTGTTTATATATAGGAGAAAAATGCCCAGACCAAACATAATTTCTAATGTTGGATTTTCCCCCTTACCAATAGCAATAGCAATAGCAGTTAGACTTATATACCGCTTCATAGGGCTTTCAGCCCTCTCTAAGCAGTTTACAGAGTCAGCATATTGCCCCCAACAATCCGGGTGCTCATTTTACCCACCTCGGAAGGATGGAAGGCTGAGTCAACCTTGAGCCGGTGAGATTTGAACAGCCGAACTGCAGAACTGCAGTCAGCTGAAGTAGCCTGCAGTGCTGCACTCTAACCACTGCGCCACCTTGGCTCTTTACCAGAGGGAGTCCCATTGTGGAGTACTGTGAAGCCGTTACCATGGCAACTCCACTGCGTGGTGCAGTGGAAGCCATTTAGGGCAGTACAATAGAATCCATTTTAAGGCACAACAGGCTGTATTTTAACAGAACATACACAGCAAGGGATGTTAGGGGTATTTTTTTTCCCAGAAAGTAAGTCATCTGTGTACCCGTTTGGTTGAAATTTCTTGAAACATTTCAGAGTTATGCTGAAACACACACACAAACACACACATTTTTATATAGATAGATTGTTATATGGGGTGAATTCTGGTGTTATGAAGCACAGTTGAGTAAACAAGGATTGAGCCTCAGCACAACTTAGATGTGACTCATTTACTCTCCTAATGTTTAGTGGGAGCAAAGAAATAACAAAAAAAACAACTGTGGCTATTTGGCACAGAGACAAGCTAAAGATAGGACTCAATAGCTGACAATAGCTATGAATAGCTCAACAGCTATTAAATAAGAATACTTATTCAGTCAGGGAGTATGTTTCAATTTCAGGTCCTTCAAACTGTTACTTGTACTTGACACACAATCTTATAATACGTCTTTTTAAATGAAAAAAGTCTATTCGCTCTGTATTATCTACCTTAGATTTTATATATTTATTTATTTATTATTAGATTATATTGCTGCCTATTCGCCCATGGCAACTCAAGGTGGCTTACAGAATATAAAACTTCTAAAAACAGTAAACTAATTTAAAAAATCAAATAAATTAATGAAATAAAATCACCCCCCACCTCCCGCCCCACCGACAGCTGATCACATGAGCCAGATAGGTTGAAAATTGAAGTGTTGCTAATTTCTATCAGCAGTCTATAATTTCTGTTCCATATTATCATATCAGCCAGAGAGAGTAGCTGTAAAATTGAAAAAAAATGCATCATGTCAGCAGGATGTAAGGATATGACAATGTTGTACTGGATATTATAGAATGCAAGTTTAGGTCTAAACATTTTCTTTGCCAGCCACTCGACTTTCATCACACAAGAGGAAATTTTGAAACAGAACATTTCTCTGTTGAACTGACTATCTTGTTAGTTTCTATGAAAAATCGACATTTAATACTTTATTTTAAAGGATACTAAAGCTGAGTGTACTTACTTCCATGAGCCTCAGTTCAGCAAAGTGGATTTCTAGTCAGAGCAATGATTAGGATTCAATTCCAGCAGAAGCTAATAAGAAAAGTAGCTAAAGATAGTTGGAAGTTCCTGAAAAAAAATAGATGCTAGATGGAAAAAATGTGAATAGCTCTAATAGGGGATAAAAAGTGTAAGACAGCCAAAGAAAGTCTGCAAAAAATGAAACAGGAGGTGCAAAGATATAAAAACTATAGTAAGAGGTGGTGTAGAATTGTAAAAAGTGGATGTCAGAAAGGCTGAAACTCAGGAAGAGTTTAAAGTGATGAAGGAAATTAAGAACAAAAAAGTATTCTTCAAATATCTTCAAACTTAAGGAAGAGAAAAGGTTTAGCAGACCAGCTGCTTAGTGGAGCTGACAATGTAACACAGAGAAAATCTAGAATTATCTCATTGCTATTTCAGCTGTCTTCTCTGACAATTGGGTATTTCACAAGACAATGCTAAAAAAAATAAAGAGACAGGACTTGTTTAAGATTGATGGAAACATACTCAGAGAATATCTACCATGTTTTCCCAAAAATAAGACAGGGTCTTATTTGACCCCCCCCCCCCAAAATAAGCACTTGGTCTTATTTTCAGGGATGTCTTATTATTTTTGAGGTGCAGGAGGTGGCGAGTCTGATCACCTCATGACTACTGCTGTGTTGCAATATTTTTGGGGAGAGCTTATTTTTGGGGGAGGGCTTATTTTAGCGCATGCGCTCAAAAGCTCGATTGGGCTTATTATCTGGAGAGGTCTTATTATTGGGGTAACAGGGTAACTGCAAATGAAGCGGAATATATGTATCCCTGGATAATAATGCAGATCTCTGGGACCAGATGTTTTATCTTCTGAGCTTTCGAACTTATGCTGGAGCCCATCTTCAGGGAACTTCTGTTTAGCAGAGTGTGTGTTCAATGGTTGGAGTTTGTGCAACTAACTCTGTCCCAGGTCTCTAAAATAAAGTCCCATTGGTATCAAGATCTATTTCTGAACTATCAGACTTATTGTCTTCAGATGAAAGTTACTTATTTACTTACCTGCCTTTTTTATGCTTACTCATGGCTTTACACTTTGATATTAACAGTCACAAACTTAATTTATATCACTTTTGCAAATTTGTAGGCCAAGGTTGTCGTTTTGCAGTTAAATTGTAGATGCATGCATATATGTGTGTGCTTAACCTCTGTGACTTTCTGAATAGCGTGACAGAAACCTCATGCCATTAAATAGGTTGGGTAGAACAAGCAAAAAGTAGCCAGAAAGTGTGTCTTGCATGCATACTTCAAAATCACAGTCTGTTGTGAAAAATTAAGGAGTCCATATGTAATGTATCTTCTTCCTTGAGGTATTCCCAATCATTGGAGCTATATATTGCCTTACTTCGGTAGTTCAAATCCCTGAAGTTAGAGAGACAGATGGCTAAGTATTGAGCAGATGGGTAAAAATGATGAATAGCTATAGACAGGGTTACTAATAGTACATTTGTCCACTATATTAGCACAATCTGCTTCCTCCTGGAATACACCCTGAGCTGTTGAGCAAGCTAACAATGAAGAGCTTTTTTATTATTATTGCTCATATTTTATCTGAAAGAACAGTTGTCAACATCACTCACTTGGGCTCGTGCCATGAGCCACTTTTTAAAATGATAAAGCGTGGCGTACGCTTTTGCATGCGTTAACTATATGTCTCGTGTGACATCTGTTATTTAACCCTGCTGCTTGCTTTATGCCCTGCTGGAATTTAAGGAAGGGAAGGGTAAGTAATGGCTCCAATCAGTAATGTCTCAATGCCCTTGAATGTATCATAAGATTGGAATATCCACGTGTCCCTCCTGATTCTAAAGTAATGAATCTATCAGTTTTGTTTCTTGATAGATGAAGTTTCCAACTGATATAATCTCCAATTCTGAAATTGAACCTCTCTGATTTGGGCACATTTTTTCAGGGGGAGGAGGTTAACCTAGCTGAAAAATTCATATGCATTTTTTTTAGTTTGGTTTTCTTTGTAACAATTCTTAGATAATAAAAATGGTGACTCAATTATTTATTTGAATGGTGCTCATAAAATGGGATAGTATCTTTATCTTCTTGAGGTATGATGTTTGGGACAATGCTGGCTGATTGTAAAATTATTCTGATTCATTTACTCAACACCTAATACTTCTCTACACCATGATGACATTTCATATTGATAAGTTTCTTCACTCCTTATAAGTGCTTAAAATTTCACTCTTAGAGATAGAGGCCTCAAATTAAATTATTCTAGAGTGTATCTAAGTGATTACTTGCATAGTAGTTAGAGTGATTATTTCTAGAATGTATCAAGTCAAGGACCATCTATACTTTGTAAAGAATTAAACTGCTTACATATTTACAGTACTTACTTGAATTCTTCTACTAAATTGATACTTTTCCAGCAAATGGATCAAGCAAAAAGCATTTTCCATTTTGAGATACAACTTCCTGCAAAAAAATAATAATAGTATGCCACAAATCTATATATAGTGTATTGCGTATAATTCTGCTTTGCTTCTCAACAAATAAATTTGCCAAGTTCTGTTGGAATATCTGCTTATTTATTCATTCATATGATTAATTTGGAACATAAGTATGATATGCATTTGTTTTTGATGGTCAAATTCATAATCCTGACTTTCTAGAAAAAAATCTCTGTCATTTTCAGAGCATTACAAGAACTAAAGAAGAGGAGAAGAAGAATTTAAAAAAATGACCTTGCAAAATAATACATAAGGAAGTAAAAAAAAGTCAAGTTTGAAATCAGACAAGTGCCAGAGATAAGAAAGTTAACTGCATACAGCAAATCACATTTGATCCAGCAATCTAAAAGTTAATGAAAGAAAAGCTGAGGTTGGCATCATGATGAAATGCATCTGGCAAAGGGTATAAGGCAGGCTGGACATGTGTCTTACTGGAAGACTCCCAATTTGTGCATATAACTTTTATCGCAGTCCTTATATTTACCTAGCCACAAAAAGGTAAAAGGACTTGCACATATGTGCTAGTTGTTCCTGACTCTAGGGGGGCGGTGCTCAACTCCATTTCAAAGCTGAAGAGCCAGCACTGTCCAAAGATGTCTCTATGGTCATGTGGCCAGCATGACTAAATGCCAAAGGTACATGGAATGCTGTTACCTTCCCACCAAAGTTGATCTCTATTTTTCTACTTGCATTTTTACATGCTTTCAAACTGCTAGGTTGGCAGAAGCTGGGACAAGTACCTCACTCCATTATGCGGTGCTAATGATTCGAACCACTGAACTGCCGACCTTTCTGATTGACAAGCTTAGCATCTTAGCCACTGAGCCACCATGTCCCCTCCCTAGCCACATTACAGCAGAGCAAATCAAAATATGTCTCTTTTCCTGCGTAAGGAGTTATGATTGACAATGTTTTGTAGGTTAACAGAGGCTCTCTGTATCTTCCAACAAACATGTTGGTCCTGAATAAAATCCAAAGGTAACAAGAAGGCTTCAGAATTTTAACTGTTGTTCAGTTTAGTTCAGTTTTGTGGAATAGGTGATACTCAGTGGTGGGTTCCGGGCCCCGGAGTTACCCACATGAACGTGTGTGGTGCATGCATGCGTTCTAGCATCAAATGACACTTCCGCAAGTCTCCGTGATGTTCCAGCTGCTCCACAGAGCATCGCACAGGCGCCGTATGTGCCATGTGTGTGCGCAGAAGAGCGAACAGCATAAAGCACTGGTAAGGAGCACAGGCAGGTGGGTGGGCCCTCCGGAGCACCGTACCGGAATGGTGCTCTGGGCGGGATCTGGTATGCCCGTACCAGGGCCTACCATCTGCAACCCACCATTGGTGATACTGCTAATCTTTCAGTTATACACATCTCCATCTTTCTGCTGTTTCTGCTCTCTTGGCTCCCTTTCTGTGGAAAAAGTCAATGATAGTAATGTCTTTCCTAGTCAATCAATTTGGAAAATCAACAAAGCTACACATTATTTCTATATTTAAAGGCAGTGACGTGCAGTCAGGGGAGGCAGGGGAGGCAGGGCCTCACCACTGTCATCATGAAAAGAAAAAAAATTAAAAGGAAAAAGGCTGAGGTAGTTGCTGCCAGAGTCACAGTGGATGAGGCTACTTAGTGCTTAACTGTTTAAAAAAGCCTCTAAAAAAGTGCCTTCTACAGGAGGAGGCGGGAGAACCACATGCCTCATTTAGTCTATCTTTATGATCACTTGAGCAGAATTAAGCAAGGGTTAAAAGGCGAAAAAATCCTTATGTAGATGAGGCACTTGATTCTCTTGCCTCCTCCTGTAGAGGGCATTTTTAGAGGCTTTTTTAAACAGTTAAGCAGAGTCATCCATTGGGGACTCTGGCAGCAGCTAACCTAGCCTGATCTCAGCAGCTCTTGCCTTTTTCCTTTTATATTTTTACATTTTCATCCTGGCAGACAAGACCAGAGTTAAAATTCTCTGTGAAACAGCTGGAAACGCGTCCAAAAGCCCTGCCACTGTGCCCAACATAGAGGCGTCCCGCCTTTATGGCGGACATAGCGCTGGGGTGGCAGGGCGGCTTTTGCCCGCTTGCCTCACCAGCCATAAACCTCACCGAACGTCACTGGTGAAAGGGTACTTTTGGACATTTTGTAACTAGCAAGTACAAAATCCCTTAGTCCATCAAGCATATTTTCCTAATATTCTTCTAATGGCGTAGAAGGAACATTTGAGAACATCAGCTCCCCCTAAAATTGAATGAGTGTAGTTAAAGGTTTGTAGATAACATTTTTGACTGATGGAAAGGAAAGGAAAATGGAAAGGGACAAAGACTTAGTATTACAATATTACTATTATTCTATTCATCCTTCCTAGTACCCTGTTTCCCTGAAAATATGACCTCCCTAAATAATAAGACATATCGGGCTTTTGAGCATATGTACTAAAATAAGCGTTCCCTGAAAATAAGCCGTCCCCAAAAATAAGCACTCCCCAAAAATATTGTAACACAGCTGCAGCCATAAGGTGACCATGTTTCCACCTTCTGCACATTTTTCCTCTAATATTATATTATAATCTCTTATATTTCAATAGATACAGGATTGACGGATTAATTGATAATTGCATTTTATGTTTATACATGTGTTTGTACTATATATGAATATATGTAGCTGTCATTTTTAGTGGCATAAATGTGATTTGAAAAAGAGCATGATTGTAATTCAATTTGTCATTTTTAATAAAACAGAATTGAAGGCTATTAAACCAAAACAGTCCTATGTTTACCTAAAGGTAAGTTTTACTGATTTACTGATCCTTGGTTCCTACTCCAATGTAAAATCTTCTCATTCATGAATTAAATTTTGCTGGAATGAGGCTCCCTATTGTTTCCAAGCATGACTAATAGTTTCAAAAAAACTACAGTCAGAAAGTGTCTACAGAAAACCTCATAACAAAACATTGTTAGCAATTTTGGTGAAATCAATATTAAATAGATATTAATGATATTTATAATCCCCTAAATTTAAAGGCTAATTTATTTTAAAGAGCCCACCTATTTATGCTTATTTATAGACTAGTGCTTATTAACAATTTATACCTAAGATTTAAATGAATTCATCAGGAAAATAACTTTTTCATATTGCACTATGAATATACATAGTATTCTCATAATTCATAAATTCTGAATAAAATATGGATTCAAATAAAGGATGAGGCAGGTGCTCTTTTATTAAAGGATCCATCATGCCTGTATAGAAATTTTAGAGTAGTAATAGAAAGTTGCCCATTGATATTTGCCATGCAATGTTTGTGAACTGTCGGATCCAACGTTAATTTTATATTTGTATATCAAGGCAAGAAAGATTAATGGCCAAACTGTATACAAAATTAGGTCTTTTTATATCAGAATATTATTTTCTACCAAAGTGGCTTTGTGATTATAACATACTAATAGTCTTTAATCTTGAAAAGTCAGGTCTCTAAAACCTTGGGGAAAGCATCTGCTGCTAGATGAAATTTTCCTTTGAAGACAACCATTCTTTATTTGAATATAGCTAAAACACACTATCTGTTGTCCTTCAGATATTTTGAATTTATATTCCTACTAACATCAGAATGTCAGAGTTTGTTGCATAAATTCAAATCCAAAAGCACACACAGATAAATGATGCAGCAGGATTCATTATATTTCTTTATATACATAGGAATAGATGAATAAATGTACAATACCAACAGGTGGTTCTCCCAAGTAAACACAAGTCAGAAGAGTTACAGGCTATCACAAACAGTAAGTTTCATTTTAGCAGCTGTCTGGGCTTTCAGACAGACTGCTTGTTTACTTCTCAGAGCAGCAGACTGCTTAAGTTTATGTTTCAATTCTCTGCACAGACTCAGATCTGTTTAAGCATCCATTGGCTGACTTAGTTGCTATGCCTATTCATTGGCTGACCTTGTTCCCATGTCTTTTCCAGTCATGACTATTTTAACACAAATAATGTAACCAACAGAATAAAAAAAACCCTCTATGAAATCTCCAGCACAAAACATCTGAAGCACCAGATTAGGATAATAAGAATTATGTGTGATGAGGGTGGAACTCACATACTTATATTTTCTAATTTCAATTTATAGAGGTTAGTTATGAAGAGAAATGAATAGCCTGTAGTTATTGAACTTAGAAGACAATCAGTGCTGTGAACATCAAGGGTAAAAGTCAGTGATGAGCCAGGAACCGAGAAATGCACTGTATTTAGTATATTCCTAAGGTATTTAACTGATACGATTATACTATAATCCTCAACATAAGACTTCTAATTTGATTTATGTTTTTTATTTGGATCATGATATATTATATTTGTAGCTTCCTAGTCAAGCAACCACACAGTCATAAAACTTATGGATTAGACATCATTTCAAAATCTTGAGAATACTCCCAAGAATTTATGGATTAGACACCATTCCAAAATCTTGAGAATAGTCCCATGAATGTGCGACAGATAATAAAATAAGATGATCATACTCTATAATTATGGACACCTTCTAAAATTTAGTAGCATGCTTCAGATGCAATCACTTGGTTAAAACATCTATCTGATAATTCTAAATAACAACCCTTATTTAAATATTTTATTTTGGGAGGGAGCAGACAATAATTAAGCCACTTGACACAGACTCTGCCTATTGGAAGGTCTCCACTGAAATGTGATCATTTATTCAATTAACATGAGATCTTATTCACATATTCCTTCGTAAGTGGACCAGAAGGAACATGGGAATGTATGCATTAGATATAGGGGGAAATTTGACATATTTACTTATCTCAAGATATTTATAAAGCTTTTATTTTCATATTTGTCATTTCATGGTCCTTCCTGCTACTAACACTCAAGCTATTCCAGATTGCCTTGATTCACTGGAAGATGCATAAATATCCTGCCTTTGTTGGGTGATCATTGAAGTATGATCCACACAAGCAAATCAGGGTAAGTATGACACACCCCAGTCTGCAGTGTAATGAAATTGTTCATCATACTTGGTATGAATGTTTTTTTCCCTTCAAAGGACTAACAGATTTCTCATTGTGAACAGAATATGAATCAGGATTTTGGCACTAGTGACAGATCTGATTTATTATTAATAATTCTTCTGGACACCTGTGTCTGCAGATGATATGGTGGGAAAGTGGAAAAAAATAATAGCCCCTGAGGGAAGGGAAGGGTATCAACTCTGAAGCTGAAATGGCTGATGCCATTTTTTTTTCTTGCCTCATATTGGCCACGAACGTTGAAAGGGGGAAGGGAGGGGGAAAGAAGATAGACCAACTACCGATCAAAACAACAAAGTTTTCCTGTGGGAACCAAGGTCATCCCAACAGATGGCAGAGGAATGACCAAGCAGCCTTCCAGCTACCTTCATTGGACAATGTGATCAGTGACCCCTGGGGAGGGAATATTTACTTTTTTAATTAGGGGGAAAACATTGGGAACTAGAGTTGGTTTTCTCTAGCTGTGCTGATATGGTGTGTCCAATAAAGATGTTCTTTGAGGAATCTACCTGCCTTGGAGTTCTACTTTCAGTGGATGCACTATTCGGAACCCTGACAAAGGGAATGAGAAGGGATCTTCATTAGTCCTTACAAAAAGGTCTAAAATTCATCTACTTAGCAGTAGCAATAGCAATAGCAGTTAGACTTATATACCGCTTCATAGGGCTTTCAGCCCTCTCTAAGCAGTTTAAAGAGTCAGCATATTGCCCCCACAGTTTGGGTCCTCATTTCATCCACCTCGGAAGGATGGAAGGCTGAGTCAACCTTGAGCCAGTGAGATTTGAACCCCTGAACTGCAGATAGCAGTCAGCAGTGGCCTGCAGTACTGCACTCTAACCACTGTGCCACCTCGGCTCTAATTCATCTCAAGGGACAAGTGGTTTGAGTATTCATACATCGTTTTGCAAGGATCAAGAAAGTGTGAATGCCATGGGGAGGAAATAGGTGTTTCTTCTCATTCATAAGTTCATTGATCAGAATGGAAAGATCTGGAAGCAGAAAGATGCTACCTTCACATTCACATCTTCTCACTCCTAAAATTTAAACAGTTACACATTTTTTAAAGAAAAAAAATAATCCAAGTGAATCTGAACTTGGATAAGCGATTCCTCTGTGTATTTCCTTTTTCCTGTAATGTCTGCAAAAGGAGCTGGAGGCGTAGGTGAGATCCATGTTTCTATCTTACCCCTGTCTTCTTCCCCTTCGAAAGAAATACATTTTCGAATGTCAGTTTGAATCTTCCAATTACTGTTCTTCCATTCCATTAGTCTTCTTCCAGTCCTCTCCTTAAAATAAAATTAATAACTAGCTGAAAGTTGACAGTGCAATTATATGCATTGCTAGTCAGAAATATGTCCCTTTGGGCTATCATCAAGTATAAGACAATACTGACTCCCAAAAGAGTGGCTGAAAAAAAAACCACAGTGACGGTGGAATGGAGGAATTTATTGATAAGGAAAAAAAATACATCAGTTTTGCTCAGGGGACTGTGTACCTACAACTCACTTAGTTGTGTTATGGGGGGGGGGGTTCGCATATCATAAAGGTAAAGGTAAAGATTCTCCTAGCACATATGTGCTAGTCCTTCCCAACTCTAGGGGCCGGTGCTCATCTCCATTTCAAAGCCAAAGAGCCAGCGCTGTCTGAAGACATCTCCGTGGTCATGTGGCCGGCATGACTAAATGCTGAAGGCACACGGAATGCTGTTACCTTCCCACCCAAAAGGTGGTTCCTATTTTTCTACTTGAATTTTACATGCTTTCGAACTGCTAGGTTGGCAGAAGCTGAGACAAGTAACGGGAGCTCACTCTGTTGCGCAGCGCTAGGGATTCAAATTGCTGAACTGCTGACCTTTCTGATCGACAAGCTCAGCGTCTTAGCCACTGAACAATGGCCTTTTAGCATATCATATAAATATCCTAATTTACCAAGTGGTCTCAGTCTGTAACTTGGTAAATAAATATCCCAATTTACATACATAGTTACAGATTGAGACCACTAACTCAGAGTGGGCAGTGGGTTTTAGCTTGAAACAAAGGAACAGATGATACAAAATTGTTGTTCAGGGAAGCTTTTCTTAATCTAATTACTTTCTTTTAACAGCTAAAGAAAATTGGGCTCCAGAAAAAGATTTGAGTGAAATTAACCACAAAATAACTCTCTGTGGGAGACACTGCATTAGCACTAAATTTAAAATAAGGAAAGTCCTTGCAGCTGCAGGGCCTTGTATCATCTCCCACTCACCCTGTAACAACTTTCTGTGATGTGAAATTTTGATGGTTCATGCGTCCACTAAGTCATAATGCAGCTCATTAGGTTTTGGCAAAACACGTTGTGTCAACCAACTGTTGTGCTTTATAACCCATGGTTAATGTTTTATTGCATTATGTGAATTTGGTGTGATTATTCAATCAACCATAATAACAAAACAAAACAAAAAGTAAAGCATTGATCTTAATCACTGGTATAAGCATAGGTGATCCATTTATATTGTATTTTTTCAACACTAAACATTGTTGGGTCTCACAAAATGGCACTATCAAATGCGATCACGAAACAGCAATTACAATAAAGAGTGATTTAAAAACAGAAGAGATTCATCAAGTTAATCCACCCAACAGTATGGAGTTGGAAACATCATGAAAATATTCACACTTGTCCAACTCATCTTTCTGTTTGCTTATTTATTACATTATTTCCAACCACAATCAATTCAACTCTCAGCAGTTTTCTGAATCATAAGATAGAGCAGTCTCCAATAACAATTTTATTGTTTGTTGTTGCTTTAAGCAGTAGAATAAACATTAAACTTTAAAAAAGTCACTTAGTCAATGCTATTCACTTTAAAATAAAAACAGTGAGATTATTCAAGCATTTCTGAAAATATTAAGCCCCAGTCCCTGAAGAGGGGTACAAACATTCACAGATGCAGCATGACAATATATATATTTTTAAAAAAGCATCAGTGGATTGACTGATTTTCTTCTTCCTGTCTGAACCTCCTCACAGTGAGCTGTCTGTTCAAAATGTGCAGTTTAGCTGGAACCTCTATCATATTAAAGCTTATAATAAATTTAGTTTTTTCCCTTTGAAAATTAGACTCTCTTGCTGTGGTTTAACCAGAGGAAGCAATATTTCACGGCATGTCAAAACACAGGCTGGTGGTATAATTCAGTGAAATGAAGTGCTGATTTCCAACATTTTCAAAGTTTCACATCTGTTCTCAGCTGGAACAGAAAACACTAGAGGCTTTTATTCCACTAAGTAGTCAACCTGAGCCACATATTAGACTTTGTCCTTTACATTTCTAAATATAAACATAATAGGACTGCCATCCTTAGAAACGAAGACAAGGCATAGTAGGCCACCTCAATTGTGCCTTTTGGTAATATTCTGCAGCTCCTTTGACAATTTGTCTCTGATTTTGATAGGTACTTAGTTGTTGCCATATTTGCACACATAGATGATTCAAAGGAGATAAATAAATAAATAATAAACAGAATCACTACATAAATTGATTTCATTTTAGCAAGAGAACATGATGGGCTGTCTTCTAAAATAAAACAAGGTCATGGCGCACACTTGAAAGTAAATTAGGAAGACTGTAATTGTGGGGTCTGGCTGGCAAGAACAAAGAATGCTTATCCACAAGAAATATGCATGTGTAAAGCTTGTAACAATTATGTGTAGTTAGAAAGCTGTAAAAGTAACAAGAGTTAGACAATTTGCAAACCTCAGTTAAAAGTTAGGAATAGATATGGTCTGCAGCCAATGAAATGTGTATTAGATACACTCCTGGGGCACTCATTAGCTTAGGAATAGCGACAGCTAGAGACCAATAAAAGAAACTGTAGAATTATTACTAAAATGTTTATTAGATGATATTTCTTATTATCTCACCTTGTCCTGTCTTCTCCTTTAGTGAAAATGTATAAAGCTTACTTAATCCTTTGTTCTTGGCATTTTGGCCAGAAGCCCTTTTCTTTGGAGTACTCCAATAAAAAGCAATCAGAAAACCTGAACCTCATGTCTGGAATCCATCACTAGTTTCGGAACCAGGCTCTGACCCAAATTAGAGACAACCAACAGATATCTAGGCAAATTCAAATCAGAATCTTTCTCTTTCTCTCTTATCTCTATCTCAATATCTCTTATCTATCTGTCTGTCCGTCCATCCGTCCACCCATCCATCCATCCATCCATCCATCCATCCATCCATCCATCCATCCATCCATCCATCTAACCATCATCTATCATTTATCTATCTAGCTCTATTATCTCATTTGTATCTTCTCTCTGTGTCTCCTTTTCTAACTTAGTGCGCGAACACATGCACGCACAGGCACAGGCACAGGCACACAAACACACAGTTTCATGTGCGCATGCATGGTGACTTGCCACTCACACAAGTTGAGCGCTGGGCATGGGTGCATGCCAGCTCACCTCTCACAGGTCGAGCACCATATATGTATATGTCATTGTAGATAGCTTAAGGTGACCAGACATAACGCTTTTGGCGGGACACCCCCGCTTTTTGATGCATTTTCCCGCGTCCCGCCTGCTTTTTTAAAAGGCACGCTTTTTTTGGCGCTGGCAGCTCCCGCCCATCAGCTGCTGGGCTGGCTCATCGTTCTGTTCTATGCTACCTACAAATTTAAGCCAGCCCAGCCTGCCGCTCACTGATTTGATTGGCTGGACTCCAGCCAATCAGTGAGCTGGCCAACCAGCTCACTGATTGGCTGGACTCCTTAGCTGAGGACGCAGAGGAGTCTCCATTTTATTTTGTCTTTCTTGTTGGGGTTGCAGCTGCACTTACTGGTGGTGAGTAAAATAAATCATGTTTTGTAAAAAAATTTACTCGGGAGTAAATTTTACTTACTCCCGAGTAAAATTTTTACTTGGGAGTAAAATTTACTCCCGAGTAAAAATTTTACTCGGGAGTAAAAAGCGGCTGCCGGTCGCGCAGAGAACTTCCACGTGGTTCCATCCAGACTTGCCGCCCGTGCTGGCTGGGAACTCCGCAAAGCCAAAGGGGGAGAAGGCAGGGGGCTGTCTCCTCCTCCCAGCCCAGCAAACAGTCCTTTTTTCAGCTGTGCAGACAACTTCCACGTGGCTCTCGCAGCCCGGCAGAAGCATTTTTTCGGGGGAGGGCTCTGCCTTAAGCAAGAATTGCATTAAAGACCAGAGCAACAGGTATTTCCTTATTTGCCTGGAGAGACAAATAATTCCTAGGGATACTTGCCATGTTCTTTCATCACCATGACGATCTTATTTTTTTGAGCTAAATGTATTTTTCCAGTTTGAATTGGGCATAATCTTTTTTTATTGATCCACTGTCAGGAAGAGGGATTATAATTTAAAACAGATGATTTCAGTGGCATCTTTTTTATTAATTTAAATTTCTTTCCGTTCTCCATACCCATCTTCTTGTATCAAATAATAGCTGTGGATTCATTGGTATTAATTAAGTGTATATGTTTGAAGCAGTGCAGGAAATCTTGAAAACTTATGAATTTCTCTCCCCTCTGTGGCATTAGGCCTTAGTATCTGATTTGCTATATAACTTAGCAGTAGTTATTAGCACTCTTGGTGAATGATTCCCTTTTCTCAAATTATCTTGAACAATAGTTTGCAGTGTTTTCATATCTTGCACCCAGCTTTTTAAATTTATTATTAAATAATTTGTATTCTATCAGGGGCTTTCAGCAGTTTACAGCAACAAAAATGCCAAATAAAATTATATTATTATAAAATCATTGTAACAATTCCACAAAAACAATAAAAAGAAAATCCAGTGATAAAACCATATTAAATCCCAATGGCTCTAGAAGACAGAATAATTTGTACAGCCTTCCTGAATGGACAGCAGGTTAGGGCTCCCTGCTCTTGGGGGAGGTTTCCAAAGGATGGGCACCAGCTGAAACCTTCCTCCTGAGAAAGCCCTACCTTTGTCATGAATGGGATTACAGGGCCTCCCCAGAAGATATTTAAAGCTCTGGTAAGATAGCTTTGAGGGGGGTGGTCTTTAAATATTTGGACTTTAAGCTGATTTTGGAACATCTGTAAATTTGAAAGCACAAAAAATGCTATTGGCTTGTTTCCAGATGAGTCATTTACTGTAAGGAGTATAGGCTCAATGTATTTTAAAATAATCTTTTATTTATTGTGCATATGATTTTTTAAAATAGTGGTATTCTGTGTTGATTCTTTTTTTAAATTGTCTTAGACTATTTAAAAAAAAGATTCTATCCAAAATAAATTGAAACAAGCCATTTTTAAAATTTCTATGCACAATACTTTGAAATGGACTCAGGAGTCATGATTGACACTGAGTGAATTTGCACTTTTAATAATCAGGAAGATACAATGGCATTGAAAAAAGTGACTGATGACCATTTTTCACACTTAGCGACCATTTTCACACTTAGCGACTGTTGTGGCATCCTCATGGTTACGCGATCAAAATGTTGATGTTTGGCAACGGATTCGTATTTCTGATGATAGTTTGAAATGGTGACAGTATAAATTATTGCTGGTGTAATACTTAACAATGGTTTTTAAGGATTTCTTTTATTTATAGAATACCTTTTTTATTATTTTGGGGGGATTTTTACTTTTAAATTGTTTATAAAATGTATTTACTACAAGAAATGTTCCTTTTTGCAAATGTGATCTTTGCAAATCTTTGTGATGCAATATGTTCAGACCAGGTTTATGTGTCTCAAAGTGGCTGCTATTCTATGGACAGGCCAGGTTGGTGCAAGGCAGCTTTGCCAGATTTGGTGTGTTTCACCCTCATTGAATTTTATATCGTATAAAGAATGGAAGGAGGAAGGAAGAGAAAAAAGGAGGAAGGGAGTGAGTGAGGAAAGAAGAGGATGGAAGGAGGGAGGAAGGAAGGAAGAGAGGGAAAGAGCAGAAGACAGATAAGGTGAAGGTAGATAAGCAAGAGGAATGAAGGAAGAAGTGAGGAGTCTCGAGGAGGGGGAAAACATTTAGTGACCAAAGTTACAATGGCATTGAAAAAAGTGACTGATGACCATTTTTCACACTTAGCGACCGTTGAGACCATTTTTCACACTTAGCGACCGTTGCGACCATTTTTCACACTTAGCGACCGTTGCAGCATCCTCATGGTCACGTGATCAAAATTTTGTTTGGCAACAGATTCGTATTTATGCTGGTTTCAGTGTCCTGGGGTGACCTTTTGACAAAAAAATTTTTTTTAATCAAGCCCCCCCCCGCCCCCCCCCCCCCCCCCCGGTCAAGGGTGTCCCTCTTTTCCAATCTGAAAATCTGGTCACCTTAAGATAGCTGCTTTACTTGGTCTGTTGTGTGGATGCTGGGGTGATTTGGAATGGGGAATCTTTGGTGGGTGGGGAGTGTTTGGGGATTATCATGTGTGTTGGGCCTGGTCTCTGGGTGTTATGTGAATTTCATTGTATGGGTATACTGTGTATATACATACAATGACAATAAAGTATAAAGTAAAGATAGGTGCTTTAGTCTGGCAGAATTCTATTTTTAGGTAAACAATAAGTTTACCTAAGTAGCTCTTGCATGCCATTCTGAGTTCTGTCATTCTTAGTTCATCCTCATAGGTTCATCCTGTACCAATGTTGGGAGAAAAAAAATGGGAACAAACCTCCAATTTTCTATGTGAGGCCTTACCTTTCCAGAATATTCCACCAGCAGCACATTTGAGGTGGTATAATAAGGAAAACATAAGCATTTTATGTGCCAGTGGCTAGAGGGTTTTCTTTTATATAATTGAAATACAATAATGTTTTAATTTGTGCTCTTAGTTAACAGCTCTAATTTTCAGGGTGATTAATTCTTAGGACTAGAAAGTCATGCAGTAGAAACACATCAATTATGTGGTATACAACATGAGCCAACTTATAGTAATTGAACTAAAAAACATCCAAATCAGATGGCTGGACAGATGTTTGGCAATCTAGTTCTCATTTGGTCTTGTTTCTCTCTGATAAAGGCTACACCCTTTATTAGGTGCACCAAATGTTCTATGGAATCATTGGACAACATCTAATCTATGGGATGATTTTCAATATCTCATACCATGCGAGATAACACAACCACTTTAAAGCAGAGTATATTTAGTCTAATGTACTTGGAATGTATCACCTGCTCACAGAGTTGGCTATATTTCTAAAAGTTGTTTTTGGATTTATTCTGAACTAGTCGATAACTTGGCGTTGCCCAGGTATTTATTTATAGGGGAAAAATGTCCATACCAAATGTAATTTCTAATGTTGGATTTTCCCCCTTACCAAAGGAAGCCCCCTTGTGGAGTACTGTGAAGCCGTTATCATAGCAACTCCACTGCACTGTACAGTGGAATCCATTTTATGGCAGTACAGTAGAAGCCATTTAAAGGCACAACAGGCTGCATCTTAATAGAACACATCCCCCAAGAGGTGTCTTACTCTTACAGTATTTTTCTCCAGAGAGTAAGTCATCTGTGTACTAAGTTTGGTTGAAATTGTTCACGGAGTTTCAGAGTTATGCTGGAGCATGCGCGCATGCGCGGTCTCTCTCTCTCTCACACACACAGAGCCATTTTTATAGATATAGATTTATTCTGAGCGGTTTTTTGTTTGTTTGTTTCAGAAGGGAGAAGGGAATAGAAAGAAAGAAAATAAATTACTCTAAATCAATCCAAGCCTTTATCAAAGGAAACTTTCTGCACTCTAATAAATATCAACAGTATATCTCAGAACAGGCAGACTAAGTCCATTTTGTTTATAAGTTGACAAACAATGTGAAAGGGAAAGGTTTTTTAAAAAAGCAACTTATTATTAGAGTCCTATAGTCACTTGATCCCACAATATTTCCTTTACCACTTATATCGTGAAGCATATATTACAATATTAAACTTTGACAAAGTAGAAGTTATAATCCAATATCTTAGCTCAGTGCAATGCTAAAATTTCCACAACACTAGCCAGGAGGCTACAAAATAATCTTACCTGCAATTGTCCATTTCATTTTGGATATATTTAAAAAATAGGCATTTGATAATATCTGAATAGTATAGTTAGTCCTTGACTTACAACTGTTTCTTTAATGGCCATTCAAAGTTACAACAGCATTTGAAAAAAAGTGACTTATGACTGTTTTTCACAGTTATGACCTTTGCAGCATCCCCATGATCATGTGATCAAAATTCAGATGCTTGGCAACTGCTTCATATTTATGACTGTGTCCCAAGGTCATGTGATCACTTTTTGTGACCTTCTGACAAGCAAAGCCAATGGGCAATCCAGATTCACTTAACAACCATTTTACTAACTTATCAACTACAGCAATTCACTTAACAACTGAGGCAACAAAGGTCGTAAAATGGGGGCAAAGCTCACATAACAAATGTCTCACTTAACCACAGAAAGTTTGAGTTCAATTGTGATCATAAGTCAAGGACTGCCTGTAATTGACATTTTCTCTCTTGCAGCTGAAAAAATGAAATCAGCCATGCTAATGTCAACTCCTAAAGTTGTCATAGTGAGAGAAGAGGGGGAGCGCATTCCACGCATACTTTCAGCTCAGATTACTGCAGCAGGCTTGGGAGGGGTGCACCTCATTGGGTAATGTGACTTATGACACAGACTGAGGGGAGGAAAGGAACAGGGGTAAAGTTCAGCTATAACTCAAACAAAGCTTAGATCTGACTGCGGAAAGATCTTGCCAAAAATAAATGCTCCTAATAAATGACTAATTTTTTTTTTAAGTTTGGTCCGAGGGTCATGAATCAATTAGGGCATTTTTTGAAAGCCTGGCATTTGGTTGGATGTTTGAAAGCACTTTGAGACAATTCAGGTCAAATGTATGAAGGGTTTTCTAAGAAGATATTGGTTTCCACTATCTTCTGTTCACTTGGATTTCAATTGTCTTAATCCAGGGGATAGTGTTATTATAAATTAATTGGTATTTCTAACTAATAAGTTATAATAGGGTATCTGTCAAAGATGGATCTTTTTTTTTAATCTTCAGTTTGGTTCCTGAAACTTTAGCTTAGTCAGTCTAAATATATTAAGGCTGTAATAGCACTCAGTACTAAATTTGAATTCTTCATATATGGCATGATGATTATATTATGGCTATTTTGGATAATTAAGCAATGCCATTACCAAAGTTTACTGAAGTGTATAAATAATATGACATATTCTGGTTACACCATTAAGTAGAAAAAGTTAATTTGCAGCTTTTGAGATTAACTAGATGTCGTCCACTATGTAAGACTGGAATTCACAATTCATACTGTGGTTATAAAATGCCAGGATTTTTTTCTTTCTCAAAATACATCATACGAGGCTGAGATAAATACATATAAAGGTATATATGCAACTTTCTTAGACATAATTCAGTTAAAAATTCCATTAGGTCTCTGGTGCAAGATTAATGTTATTAAAAGGAACATTACTTCAAGATTAATGCATATTTCAAGAAAGATTCTAATGTTAAACCTTATTAGGTACTTCAGACAGATATGTAAGTTAATCAGAGAAGGTTGTAGTTTGTTTGGCAAACCCTTGAATATCCTTGGCTGAACTGACCAGATGTTAATAGAATGGCAATTTTGGAAGGAGCTGGCTTAGCCATGGCCTTCATAAGACATAGTACAAAGATACAAAGGCAGATAAACATTATTAGATAAAGTTTAATAAAGGCATGGGATTCCAAGAAGGAGAAGGAGGAGAGGAAGAGGAGAGGAGGAGGAGGAGGAGGAGGAGGAGGAGGAGGAGGAGGAGGAGGAGGAGGAGGAGGAGGAGATGTGTTTGTGCTTGCATTTTTGTCATGAATTTTATATTGGAACAATGGTAAAAATCCAGGGTATATACACAAACTTTTATTCAGGCATGACCCAGAGACAGAACAAACAAAAAACTGTATGATAAAATGACAAAGTTTTAAAGGAAGAGTGCAACACAACAATGGGAAGAAATATGGATAGATCTCTAAGATTTACACCAAGTTATAACCTAAAAGAAAATTGGTTCAGAATGTTGTATTGATGGTATACAACACCATCAATAATATCCAAGACAGGGTAATCATAGAGTAATAGATGTTGGAAATGCCATGAAATATTTTATCACATGGGTTAGACATGTTACTAAATAAACTCAACAGTACTCAAAAGACATATATAATACAATGCAGATTTTTTTGAATTTCAATTTGAAATGAAACCACATTTGCAACTACTTGTAATCTCAGGAAAATTAACACTACCATAATTTAATGAGATGTATGCTTACAATAAGCAAGAATACACGTTGCTCAGCTTTGGAAGAGCAATATCTTATTTAGAACTTTAACTAAATTTAAGCAAGAATGCTTCCAATATACACTGTACATTATACAGCATGGGTGGTTTAGTAGTCTACAATTTGATTTATACTTATAAACATTGCAAATTAGCTGATGTGTAAAAAAGAGGAAGCCAGAAACTTAAGAATTCTTGTAAAATTATTTTATTTTTCTTCCTTTTATTTTTTACTTTGTTCATCTATCTTTTCTTTTCATTAACATGTATGTGTCTCTGTGTGTCTGATCTGATTGAGAAGAAGGTGTTGATGGTGGATTGATTGGCCCAGTACCAATGGTGGGTTTCAAATTTTTTTAGAACCTCTTCTGTGGGTGTGGCCTGCTTTGTGGAGTGGCTTGCTGGCCATGTGACTGAGTGGGGGTGGCTTGCCAGCCATGTGACTGAGTGGGAGTGGCTTGGCAGTCATGTGACTGGGTGGGCAAACTTGTCAAATGTGGTGAAACTCACTTAACAGTTCTTTTGCTTAGGAACCAAAATGTTGGCTCAGAAACTCTGGCATTTGAATCACTCAAGTCTTAAAGCTGTCAAGCTACAAGACCCTTGCACTCCTAACCTTTTAGAAAAAAAACTCCAGGGGTGTTCAAACTTGACAGCTTTAAGACTTGTGGACTTCAACTCCAGAATTCCTCCTCCAGTCATGTTGGCTCAGGAACTCTGGCATTGAAGGGTACAAGTCTTAAAGCTGTCAAGTTACAAGACCCTTGCACCCCTAACCCCTTAAAAAAACCCCAGGGGTGTTCAAACTTTGCAGCTTTAAGATTTTAAGGTTTAGATAGGACTCTTAGAGGCGGGCGGGATGATTGATGAGCCAGCCAATCAGTGAGAGGCAGGTGGGGCAAGCGTGGTGCGGACGGGCGGGGGGAGGGAGCTGGAACCAGTTCTAAACAGCATGGTAGATTTGTGGAACCTCTTCTATAGAAGAGGTTAGAACTGGCAGGAACCCACCCCTGCCCAGTACCTACAGTATATACAGAAAATCTATAAAGATCTTCTATGCTATGAATTGTAATCCATAAAATGAATAAATACTGTAGTGGCACAGTGGTTAGACTGCAGTATTGCAGGCTATTTCTGCTGATTGACAGCTTCCAGCACTTTGACAGTTCGAGTCTCACTGGCTCAAGTTTGACTCAGCCTTCCATCTTTCTGAGGTCAGTAAAATGAGAACCCAGCTTGTTGGGGGCAATACGCTGACTCTGTAAACCACTTGGAGAGTGCTGTAAGGCACTGTGAAGCGTTATATAAGTCTAAGTGCTATTGCTATTTCCGAAAGAAACAATTTATTCCATTAAATGCAAAGAGCATTTAATTATTATGTTTAATAGGAACAGAACTATAAATAGCAAAGTAGTTTTTATAGCCCTGTTAGTTGTTGAATCAGCTTATTAGTGATATAATCTCCAAAAAAAGTTTCTTACTGTAATTCTACAGTCAGTATTGCTTCAAATTAAATAAGGATAAGTTTTATAGCACTAGTAAACCTTCTGATCCTCCCTGTAAATAGTTCACTTAAAATAATGTCAAAATTGGTTGTGTTACCTTTCAGAACACTGGAGGCTTGCAGTACAAATATTCAAATAGCTTCCAATTAGATAGAAAATAATTATATATAAGAATGAATATTAACACATGCTGCAAGGCATGAGAGGAAAAATAACTAATTGTGATAACACTGTTGTTTATTTATCATACTTCAAGTTAGCACAGTTCCATTTGATATATTTTTCATTAAACCCTTGCATTTTCTATAAATATTTTAACATTCAAATTAGCCACTACAACATGGGTAGAAAAAAGATAGTAGAAAGTACTTTTCCTTCTAAGTTAGGTAATAAAGTAGAGTGCTGCTGTTATTATAGTTACAATAATTATCCTCAGTGCCTTCATTTCTGATCCAGAATAGGTAAATAATATTTTTAGTCTGGAAGCACAGACTAAAAAAGCTGGCTACAATTACACAATTGAAACGTTGTGTCCAAGGTCTGACTAGCAAACCCAAGAAAAGTAGACACTCTCAGGAACTTTGAAATCTCAAAATCAAAACTTTATTGGAGACACCATTTTGGTACTGAAGAATCAAAACCAACTTTGATTTTTCTAGTGCAATGCATATATGGTTAAACAATAGCTTCTTTTTCTCCCCACCCTTAACTGGTCACATTGTCCATTGAACCGTCCTTTTGTTTTGAGAACTGTTCACTTTTCTGTTGGACACCTGCCTCAGTGGCCTTGGTAGATTCTTGGCTCTCACAGTCCATCTCTGGTGCATCCGCAGTTTTTCTCCTTTTCTGCCCCCCCCCCAATTCTTTGGCAAGTTGAATAGCAATAAGACCCAACCATTTCAAAAGCGGTTCAACCTTGACACCTTGTCTCTTCCAGTGTGAATACAATGTAATAGATGTGCAGAAGGGGTAGAGGTTCAACAATCCTGCCTTTTTTGACACCGATCTCTCCTTCCCCCCAGCAGAAAGCCCCATTCTTACCTGCTGATAAAGAGGTAAGTGGCTCATTCCAATTCTCTGAGTTTGGTTTTCAATAAAGAACGTGGGACGATGGATTATTAAAAATAATAATTTAGGCTTGTATTTTCTGTCTGGTCAGCTTCATGCAATTAGGGATTTAGTACTTACCATCTTGGTGTTCCTTTTCATTTTGCATTACAGTGTGCTTGATTGGTTAAAAAGAAATCTTATTCAGTAATATAATATTCAGAATATAATATTCAGAAATCTTATTCAGTAATATAATACATACCCCATGTACAGGAAATACCTGTACCTGTATTGGGGATACCAGTGTTCCCCAATCTTTCTGGCTTTATGGACTGGCGGGAGTGGTGGAGGGGGGGAGATAGTTTTGCACATGCAAACTAGAGCTTTGCACACTTACCTACCACATGCACTGCCCAGTTCCCAACAGACCACTGACCGGTACCAGTCCACAGACGAGGGGTTGGACACCTCTGCCCAGCCCATCTCCGATCCTGCTATACTGGCAAGGGTGGTCCTAGGAGGGACAAGTGAAGAAAACTAGGAATGTATACTGATAGTACATACTCCCAGCAGGGTCACTGAAGGTGTGCTCCTCCCTGCTATCCAGTTAAACCAAGCAAGCCTATTGATCGAGCAGGAGTGCCTCTGATGTGTGATCCGAGGCTGTATACTCTCTATTTAATGTGTATGCTGGGTGGATGAGTGTAGTTTTAAAACTGGAGGCGGAAGCATCAATAACTTGCATTTTGTGGATGACACTATTTTGATAGCTGAAAGTACGAGTGATTGTCAGGTTTTAGTAAAGAAATGCCAAGAAGCACAGTAAACAACTGGAACTTTGAAGAAGCAGAAGAGAGATTGACGCTTCTGAACTTTGGTGTTGGAGGAGACTCTTGAGAATACCAGGAGAAAACAAACAAATGGATCATAGAACAAATCAATACAGCCTTCCTACCCGAAGTACAAATGACCAGCTAAAATTATCATATTTTGATACATTATTCAAAGACCTAGCCCCATTAGAGGGACAAGATTTATCTTTCTTTTTCTTTCCTTTTTGTGTTTATTTTTTGTTTTTAACGGTAAGCCACCCAGAGACATTGACAACTGGGCAGCCTGTAAAATTCTTTAACTTAATAAACTCTCTTTGCTTAATGGATTTCTAGGGCCACCCACTTCAAACAAGTGACTTTGAATGGCATATGACAAAGGCAAACAATAAACAAATTAGCACATGATATTAAAAAGAAAGCTACCCCATATAAAAATGGTTTATCAAATGTGATACTTTATTTATTAAACTGATATTCCACCCTTCTCACTATCCAGCAACTCAAGCATATAAATGGATGGATGGTTGGATAGATAGGTACAGATAGATAGATAGATAGATAGATAGATAGATAGATAGATAGATAGATAGATAGATAGATAGATAGATAGATAGATAGATAATTGGATGGATGGATGGATGGATGGATGGATGGGTGGATAGATAGATAGATAGATAGATAGATAGATAGATAGATAGATAGATAGATAGATAGATAGATAGATGATAGATGATAGATGATAGATGATAGATGATAGATGATAGATGATAGATGATAGATGATAGATGATAGATAGATAGATAGATAGATAGATAGATAGATAGATAGATAGATAGATAGATAGATGATAGGGTGATCAAATGTGATTATTAAACAACCAAAACAGGAACTCCACTCAACTGAGTCCAAATTCCAAATTCCTAGGTTTTAACAATTCTAAATGTGCTTTTTTTTTCAAAAAGTCACTGGATTTTCTTTGTTCAGAGGAAGCTTTTTGGATGAGAAGCAAAACATCTTCAATCAAAAACAAAGAAAGTCCAGTGGCCTTTGGAAAAAAAACACCTTTGGGACAACCATGACCTGGATGATTATCTCCATAGACAGTTTTGACAGTTTTTCTAAAACCAAGTACAGTTGGGTCCTCTCATATATTTGGGCCATGGAAACTCATTCTAGAGTACAAGGATAGGCACTGAAAAACACAGGCATCCTAGGTTCCATGCAGACGTGGTTCTTACAGGTTCGGACCGATTCGGCAAAGTAGCTGGTAACTCAGCTGGCCATGCTCCAGAACCAGTTCTATTGACAGTGCTATAGGTGCCGCCATCTTGTTTTTTGCTTCTGTGCATGCAGAGAAGCATTTTTTTTACTACTATGCATGCACGGAGCACATCCTTTTTACTACTATGAATGCATGCACCGAACCAGCAGTAACAGAAGTCGGAATCCACCCCTGGTTCAATGGGATGGCAAAGTTTAAAATAAGAAACCTAGCTCATGACCTTTCTATGGAAGCACGTGGAGAGATCGGATGTTCTTAGAGAAAGTGGCAAGTAACTCATTGTTCCTTTGCAAAAGTTAGTTTTTCTCCTGTTGGAATATTTTGTTTTACAATATGTATTTTTATATTGTTTCCTTTAATTTTATTGCAATTTTTTTAAAAAAAAATATGTGCTATTTTATTGGATTGTTGTATTCCACCCAGAATAACATTTTGTGAGATGGGCACCTGTACAAATGTAATTCATAAATAAATAAATTCATAAACCACATCCTTTACCATTTAAAGGTGATAACCATCACCTTGATTTACACATGGAAAGCTACTGGAAGCCAAATGTCACATGAGTATAATGCACTGCCTTCATACCTACTCTGCCACTGCAAGTGAGACTAACTGAACTTCTGTATGGTCTTCTAGAAATTGCAATATTCAAACTGGGAGATGGCTAAGGTTTGAGTGACCATGGGCACGCTTTGCTTTAAAATGTAATATTCTGATAATTCTCTATAGAATTAGGAATCCGTTTTGTGGTTAAAGGAAGTAATCATTTGATTTCTCTATTGGGATCTGTTATATAAATTGATCATTAGTAATTCTAATTTGGATCTGAATGAATATGATGTGTAAGGTTTATAAAATAAATAGTTGTATTATCTCAAAAAATAAAAATAAATTCTGGTAAACCATTACCCTCTAGCAAGAGTAGATGCTGACTTCTGTTAATCCAACTCATTGGCCCATTTTGTTTAGACAACTTTCTCTGGAGAGAAATTATTCTTTAAGATCTGAGCTTCTTAAAGATGTTCCCCAATATCCTTTGAACTCTGATGCCTAGAGCACCACCCTCTGATCTTCAAAATTCAGCAACCTTCTATGTTTGTGAATAAGCCTTTTCTGGAACATTGATTTACCTATTTAACACATTTCTGGCCTTGCTCTTGATTGGAAAAATAAGATTTTTTTTCATAAAGGATGCCTTTCATAGCCTAAAGAAATAAACTTTAGTCAACTTGAATGAGGATATTCGGTAATAAATATGGATCTCATCCCTAAATTTGAGAGAGTTAATAGGTGACAGTTACCCCTGACTAAGGTGTTGTATTCATTGTATTGATTTTCAGGTGAGCACCCCAGTGAGTTATAGATGGCATCACAAATAGAAATTTGTCCCAATTGGTGGTTGATACCAATTAGAGCACATAGCAAGGACTTTGTCCTTTGCCCGGGGGAACAAGCCGAGCTTCGAGAGATTTAAAAGACAAAATAGTGCAGAACTTGCCAAAATCAATCTGAACTGCAACCCTCACATATCTCTTCAGAAGTAGACTTTCCCAAATTCTTTTGAAGCGACAATCCTTTTGCAAATGTAAGCTAAAAAAATATATGTTTTAGATCAGACACAAACTATTTGTGAACTCAAAGCCTTGAGGCTTAGAAACTCAGGGACGCTTCAAAAATAGTAATATAATTGTATATTTTTTTAATGAAATAGTAATGTATTTTTTATTTATTTAATGAATTTTATTTAATGAAATGTATTGTCAAAGCAAGGAACTGCAAGGAAAGAGACCAACTGCAGTAGCTTGCCCTTAACTGAATTTAGCTAGAAATGGAAATAAGAATGTGAGATTTCTTTCTAGCATGAACTAAGGTTGCACAGAGGGAGAACTGAGTGCTGACTGCTTTCTTTTCCCTTGAATGATTTCAGTTGAAGATTGCCAAAAAGCGTTCAAAATAAAGATGTTTGTACTTCTTTCTTTGGATGGATGTGCTGAATGTAGGATTTCTTCCGATGAAAGTATGAGCATTCCCCTGAGGAACAGATGTTATCCATCTTACTTTGGAAGTATAAATACATTACCACCTCCAGTTGCAACACTGGTCAAATGGAGTGTCAGGAAATATGTGAAGATCACGTACCTGTCATTTTTATTCTTTACAGTCCAACAGAATGTTAGAAAGATCTGTCGACCAGCATAATTCCCTTTCCAAAACCTAACAGCAGAGGACAGGACAAGATTTGGCATGGAGGAAAAAGACAGATCTGGTTGGAGAAGAAGATGTCTGCCAACAGCTAAAGCAGCTGTGGACAGATGCATCCCACCTCCTTCCTGGTCATATGTCACATACACAGATATATGTCTACTAACAATCTGTTGTGGCCCGTCAGTGGCCAGTGGAGCTGGCAGCAGAGCCAGACAGTGAAGAGGTTGGAGACGAACATGGGCCAGTCCTGGGGGCTGAGGTTCTGCATTGGAGACAGAGGGAGCTAGACAGCAGTGAGGCAGAGAAACAACTGGAGCCTGTTCCCAGTGTGTGCATGTGCAGAGCTGCCAGAAGACAAGAACAATTTAGAAAGCAGGGTTGACTTGGGAGTAAAGCCACACCTTGGAGGTGATTGGCCCCTCCTATAGGAAACAAAAGAGGAGTGAATGGGGAGTGGGATTTTGCAGGGAACAATTCGTTCCTTTGGTCAGTGAAAAGTTCTGTTTGTGACTATAAGAGACTCTGTGCCTGCATGTGGAAATTAGTTATCTGGCAGCTCTCCAAGCAAGATAAGGTCTGTGATGATAAATATTCCTCTGAAAGACTGTTTGCCAGGCCTTGCTGACTGTGAATGAATGGCATTCACAGTCGTGTAAATAAAAGAGGTTTTTTCCAGGACCAAGACTTTGCTTCATGTTTTTTAAGGAAGCCTAGGTCAGAACACAATCAACCAATGGAACAGCCTACCTTCAGAAGTTGTAGGAGCTTCATCACTGGAAGCTTTCAAGAAGAGACTGGACTGCCATCTGTCAGAAATGGTGTAGGGCAGGGGTGTCAATCTTGTGATGACACATCATATGACATATCACAACATTTTTCCCCTTTGCTAAAACGGGCAGTGGGCATGGCCAGTGCATCATGGATCCAGCCCGTGGGGCTCAAGTTTGACACCCCTGTTTTAGGGTCTCCAGCTTGGGCAGGGGATTGGACTAGATAACCTACACAATCCCTTCCAACTCTGTTATTCTGTTATTACTCTGTTTCCTGGTCCTATGTCACATTCGCACAGATATATATCTGCTGCTGGTTAAGGGGTTGGAAAAAATATTCCAGAAGCCATGGATTGCATGCTCTTCCTGCTCTGTTAAACATCCTCTGTATTTTCTACAAGGGCTTTGAGTATGGCTGTGATTTTATGTCTTACCTGCAGCATTCATGTCTGATTTTTATTTCCATTAAAGGAAAGTGTAAAGGTGAGCTTAGAAACTCTGAAATAAAGTTTTCTGCAGGCTCTGTCCATGCAACAAATATTTGATCAATACAACACAAGCTAACTCTAAGCAAGGCGATAGGAACAAAAGGGAGTTAAACAGCAGCAGTCAGTAGCACAAGGAAACCATCAGAATATTGATCTGAGAGCCAGGGGCACTTGGAAAAAGCCAGAGCAACTGCTGGAATTGACTGCCAGACGCTGTTGGGGAATATATATATTTCTTAATTTTGCATTTTCTGCCTGATCTAAAGAACGGGCTGGCCTCTGCATCTGAGAATGGTTTACATGGGAGTAAGTCCCATTGAACAACATGGTGCTTACTTCCAAGCAAGCACAATTAGAACAGTGAAATGAGGATGATTCTATGATGACTAAGTGGCACCGTTCCATGCTGCTATGTTTGTCCTTTTTCAATGGCTTTTGAAAAAGCTGTTTCCAAATGCCTCTGACAAACGCACATTGCACAAACAGCAATGTAACTCTTATTCATTATCCTTTAATGAAGGGCAGGCTGGAATGAAATCATAGCCTGCTTTACCCTTTTAAAAGGGTAGCATTTTGCCTCTGTTTTATTGCACAGAGTAACTCTACACACATACACTGAGAATAAATGAGGGTATTAATAGCTCTTTTTTCTCTTACCAAACCCAGCTATATATCCTGACTTTAACACCAAATCAAAAACAAACCCCTAATGTGGTTTACAACTAGGACATGCTGCCCTTAGGTCACAGTCTACAAATTCTCAGAATAATTTTCAGATTCTGGACCTGCCTACAATTGAGGAGTTTTGTTCCATTTTGTTGTTAGTTGCAAAGTTGTGTATAAACCAATGCAACCCCATGGACAATGTTCCTCCAGACTTTCCTGTCCTCTACCATCCTCTAGAGTCCATTTAAGCTAATGCGTACTGCTTCAGTGACTCCATCCAGCCATCTCATTTTCTGTCGTTTAATGTCCTTGACTTACAACCAGCTGCAAATCCTCAACTTACGACTGACAGCCTGGCAACCAAAGGCTCACGCCTATTGGATAAGACATGCTTGGCTGGAAGTGGGCTTTTTACTTTCGTGCCATTAGCTGCTCTGCTTGACAGCTCCCGTATAAATAGCTATCAAGCAGAGCAAGGTGCTGAAGTGTTCTACAGTCGTTTTGTTGGTTGTTTAATTTCAATAAAGCTGTTCCAGTTACCTCAGCAGTCTGTCGCCTCTTGTGTGGGTCCAGACTTTTACATGTCCTCCCCTTCTTCTTTTGCCCTCAATCGTTCACAGCATTAGGCTCTTCTACAGTGAGTCCTTCCTTCTCATTAGCTGGCCAAAGTATTTGAGTTTCATCTTCAGGATCTGGCCTTCTAAAGAGCTGTCAGGGTTGACCTCCTCTCAGATTGACCAGTTTGATCACCTTGGAGGCCAAGGGACTCGCAGGAGTCTTCTCCAGCACCAGAGTTCAAAGGCCTCAATTCTTTGGCGCTCAGCCTTTCTTATGGTCCAACTTTCACAGCCATACATTGCAACTGGGAAAACCATAGACTTTGTTCCTTTTAGATCTCCATAAATAAATAAATGTATGGATAGAAGCTTTAGAGACTGTTATTCCATACGTCCAAGAAATTAATCCCTAGTCCTTCTTTTTCAGGAGCTACATGGACAAAATGAGGGGCACAAAAATTATAGTTTGCTCTCTAACTGGGATAAATTGAAAGCCTGTAAAGACTGTGTTGATTGCAAGGGATGGAGATACAACCTGAGATGTCATTTCCTGGAAATAAGATTTAAAGATTGCTGTGACTTTAAAGAGCTTTTGATATAGCTTTGATAATTTGGTCTTTCAAATTAGTCCCAGCTTTCCTATGTTTAGAAATATAATAAAATATTTCTATATTCATGGGTAACTTTGAAACATTGCAGAAAAGAACATTTACATTGTAGATGTTCTTTTCCTGGGCAGTATTTTCTGTGCCTGGTAACAGTAGTTAAAGATTTGTGACTACACTTTCAAAGGTTTTTTTTTTAATCCCATGGGGATTTAACACAGATGGATTACAAAGAGAACAAGGAGAGCATGTGGGAAAGGTTTTGGAGACTGAGGTGATGGCAGAGAGGTTGCAGAGTAATTTTGTACTGTGGCTCAGATTAGAGGCCAAACTGATGAAAAATTCAGAGGCCATAACACTTGCTTCAAAGTTCAGGAAGCATTATAATTGTTGTAAACAATATCTCTCTCCACATCCTTTAGTAGCTCAGTGACATCTCTGCCTAATTACATTCAGTGATATAGATAGATAGATAGATAGATAGATAGATAGATAGATAGATAGATAGATAGATAGAGGGGGGGGAGAGTGAGTCTGAGAATCATAAGAGATACATAAAAAATTGAAAAGAAGAGGTCATTGGTTTATCTTTCTAGGACAACCTCAATAAATAAATTAGTGGAATACCCTACATTGATCCCTAAAATGAGATAATCCTTCAGATGAAATATCGTTTTAAATTCTTTGTTAGTGCATTTGCCCCAGGTGTGTTTGTGTGTATGTGTGTGTGTGTGTTTGTGTAATCAAGGTGAGAAAGATATAGATATAGATATAGATATAGATATAGATATAGATATAGATATAGATATAGATAGATATAGATATAGATATAGATATAGATATAGATATAGATATAGATATAGATATAGATATAGATATAGATATAGATATAGATATAGATATAGATATAGATATAGATATAGATGATATAGGTATAGGTATAGGTATAGGTATAGGTATAGGTATAGGTATAGGTATAGGTATAGGTATAGGTATAGGTATAGATATAGATATAGATATATCAACCAAATTCAGATATCTAACACACACACACACACACACACACTTACATATATGCAATGCATTTTTAAGGCAAACAAGCACTGAGGTGCATCAATATTGTGCAGAAGTTAAAGAGGGGGAGAGTAGGGGAGAGAGAGAGAAAGAGGGAGGGAGGGGGAGAGAGAGAGAGAGAGAGAGAGAGAGAGAGAGAGAGAGAGAGAGAGAGAGAGAGAGAGAGAGAGAGAGAGAGAGAGAGAGAGAGAGAGAGAATGAACAAAGCTAAGCAAAAACTGTGGCAAATTTTGTATTTGCTGATTCCAAAATTAATTGCAGACCTTTTTGGTGCAGAATGGAACATGGGCCAGAGTGAATTGATGGAATAAATACTGACTGAAATAGAAGGAATCCATTCACCCCTGACTGCTGTAGAAACTGCATGTAAGAACGCTTTTATAGTTCAATTGATTACTGGCCCCAAGAAGGACTGTGCTGCAAAGTTACAAGGTTTTCAACTGCTTTAGATGATTACATGCCATGCTTGCTTGGACTGTTACTAAGGGATTTTAAGGATAAGCCAGTTCAATCTTAGCCTCCCCTATCCTTCATGGTTTAACAAATTTAATGTTATTTCACCCTGAATTTTTTTTCTGCCTGTGCAATGACTGTGCCATAATACTTAGAGATTTTGCAAGTCCATGCGAAGACATAGAGGGGATCCATCTACCTACAATATTGAACATCTACTAAAATCTTGGGTATGAGTAAATTTCCCAAATGACTGGGTTTCTATAATGAAAAAATATATTTGTTGTGAAGAGTGTCTGTCTCCTTAGAACACAGCATTATGCCATATGATAATGTATCATGCAGAAAAAAACAATTAATGCCAACCTGCCTTCCATTGAGGACCTGTACACTGCACGAGTGAAAAAGAGGGCTGTGAAAATATTTACACACCCCTCGCATCCTGGACACAAATTGTTTCAACTCCTACCCACAATACAATGCCATAGAGCACACCAAGACAACTAGACACAAGAACAGTTTTTTCGCAAACACCATCACTGTGCTAAACAATAATCCCCTCTCCACTGTCAAACCATTCATTCACTAGGGCTGCATTACTATTACTATTAGTTTCTCATTGTTCCTATCGTCCATCTCCTTCCACTTATGACTGCAGGACTGTACTTTTGTTGCTTCTATCCTTATGATTTATATTGATATTGATTGCTTCCTGATTGCTTATTTTTACCCTAGGACTATCATTAAGTGCTGTACTTTATAATTTTTGACAAATGTATCTTGTCTTTTTATGTACACTGAAAGCATATGCACCAAATTCCTTGTGTGTCCAATCACATTTGGCCAATAAAGAATTATATTATATTCTACCTACTGTATACCAAAACACAGAAACACCGACACATCCATGGTAATTGATTCTGAAATAATATGTGCAAAGAAGGGAATGGCAGTTTATCAAGTGAATATGGGTAACAACCGAAAAACATTTTTTAAACAACGTGTTAGAAATTGTGAATTTTTTTCTGAATAGAGTACTGGATTGGAACTAGAATTTTGCTTTTGGCTTTTTTTTAAAAAAGAAATTGCTACCCTCCAAAGCCTTCTAAATACATAATGAATATTTACATTGCAATAAAAAGACTTATAAATGACATTCATTAAATTAATAATGATAAATATATCTCTTTCCATGAAATGGAATGAGTAATTGGAGAAAATTAAAACACTCTGAATTCATTAGTTCACCAGACAGGGACTTGGTAAGAATGACAAACAGATGCAAGTAAACAAATGGTTGAATGAATTGTGCATTAACAATTTGTGTGGAGGTTGCTCTATAATAGACACTTATGTGTCTTTTTTCAGCTCTTTGGATAAATAACTTGAAAAGTTAAACTGACAAATCATTTTACTTTCTATTTTCAGAACATTGTCATTCCATCGGTTTTGCGTTCTATGTGGTGCAAGTAAGGGAGCTAGAAGCTTCTGGATGACAAGGAAAATATGTGAGGATCACATGAGAATTGCATCTGTTTGCTCAATATATGTTTTTATGAATTTTAGATTTTAGAGATAATTATCTGGGCTTGAAAGCTAAATAGAGCTAAATTCATCAGATCCTCAGTAGCAGGCATCAGGAAATCTTACTCCTACATTGAGAAATAAACATCCCAGAAGATGACTATGGGAAGCTACTTCCATGCGTTTTCCAAGTAAATTGCATAGATGTGTCCATAAAAGTCCCAATGGTTCAAACTCAACTCAAGGGCAATTTTTTTAAAAAATACTGTAAATAACTATCTGTCTTGTTCTTTGCTATCCAATTTAACACAACAATTAAATTTAATTGTGTCCCATTGTATGATTTTTAGCAGTTCAGCAAAGTTGTGACCCATTAAGCTTTACACAAATTGACTTAGATGTGTATTGCAAGATGTAGCAAAATCAAGATTGCTCCACAATTGAAATAGGTTTGCCATCTCATTTGCTCATGGAACAAATCCATAACAAATCACTGTTTGTACAATTTATATGCAATAGATTTTTATGTATAAATTATAGTCCTTAGTGGATACCGTTACACAGCAATATCTTATGTATCTGTATTAAGTATATATGTAGAATCTTTCACATGATGAATTAATATGTGATCCTCAGAAGATCATAGGCAGATGATGTGGTTAGTCAACAAGATACTGCCAATATTCCTTTTTATGAAGGAATCTTGGTCTTTCTCCAAGCTCTCTGGAAATCACAATTTCACAGTACATTATCTATTAAAATCCTATATATTTCAAATCAGCATGCTGCAGAAGTTATACATTTGCTAAACATTATATACCTGATAATTTATTCCTACTTTATGGATATGATGGCAACATTTTGCTAGCTGGAAACATTTATATGAAAGTCCTAATGTGAAATGTTTCCATCACATATTTCTTTTAGTGTAAAATGGTATGACCCTACCAAAATGGATTTCTTGTAGAATGGATACCATAAAGGATAAGGTCCACTAATGTCTGATTTTATAGATAGATAATAGATGGATGGACGGATGGATATGGATATGGATATGGATATAGATATAGATACAGAGACAGAGACAGAGACAGAGACAGAGACAGAGACAGAGACAGAGATAGAGATAGAGAGATAGAGAGATAGATGATAGATAGCAATAGCAATAGCAATAGCAATAGCAGTTAGACTTTCAGCCCTCTCTAAGCGGTTTACAGAGTCAGCATATTGCCCCCACAGTCTGGGTCCTCATTTTACCCACCTCAGAAGGATGGAAGGCTGAGTCAACCCTGAGCTGGTGAGATTTGAACCGCTGAACTGCAGATAACAGTCAGCTGAAGTACTGCACTCTAACCACTGCGCCACCTCGGCTCTTCAAAGATAGATAGATAAATATAGATGATATAAATATAGAGATACAGATAGAGATACAGATATAGATATAGATGATAAAGTTATAGGTAGAGGTAGAGATATAGGTAGAGATAGAGATAAATAGAGATATATAGATAGAGATAAATAGATATAGATAGATATAGATAAGAAAACAGATTAAAAAAAAAGATTTTATTCAACACCTCCACCACTACCATCATGTTTTTCTTCTTCCTCATCATCAATTTATCCCATATGTAACTTGCTTCTGTCTAACCAATGTGTCTTTTTCTTCTCTACCTCATCTCAATTTAAATATGTCATAAGTCTAGTCATTCTATGCATTTGACAAAGTCAATGGCAGCTCACAACAGCTTATGGCTTTTTATTAAGATGTGTTAATCAGAAAGAGCCTCATTAGACCACTACCTTTTTGATACCTTATATCAAGAGTGTGAAGCTGGTGGCCTATGGGCTGGATGCATCATGCACAGGCCATGCCTACCCCGGCTCCAAAAAGGCAAAAAACATTGCGCATTGTGGTACATCATGTGATGTGATTGAGTTTGACACTCGTGCCTTATATAGCATAAACACACACACACAGAGAGAGAAAAAGAGAGAGAGAGAGACAGAGAGGATTAATTAATTAATTGCCTCCAGAGGTTGTGAATGCCCCAACACAGGAGATCTTTAAGAAGATGCTGGATAGCCATTTGTCTGAAATGCTATAGAGTTTCCTGCTTAGGCAGGGGGTTGGATTAGAAGATCTCCAAGGTCTTTTCTAACTTTGCTATTGTATTGTATTGTATTGTATTGTATTGTATTGTATTGTATTGTATTGTATTGTATTGTATTGTATTGTATTGTATTGTAATTATCTGCCATGAAGTGATTTTAATTCTGATCAATCTCATAGGTAGGTCTTCTGCATAACAAACTATCCCTAGCCTGTTCTTTCAAGTCTTCCAATAATGCAGCCATCCCCATGGTGACTTGTCCATCCATCTTGCTGCTCAGTATCCTCTTCTCTTTCTTTCCACCTTTCCCAGCATTAGAGCCTTTTCAGATTGCTAGATCTTCACATAATGTGTTAGAAGTGGGATAACTTGAGGTTGACCGTTTGTGCTTTGAGTGGAAGTCTGGATTGACTATTTTTTTGACAATCCATCAGTTTGTTTTCTTTTCTTGGGTGTTCAACTTGTATGATTGCATGCACTTTCCCTCTGTGCAGTTAATTCAGTATGGAAAATTTTCTAATAAACATTTTGGTTTTGAAAAAGTCTCCTGAGAATAATACTGGAAATGGTATTCTCAGTACACTTTTTTTAAAAAACCAAAATGTTTATTAGAAAAAGTTCCATACAAAATTAACTTCACAGAGGGAAAGTGCATGCAATCATACAAGTCTATTGTCTCTTTTAAGTAATCACAGAATTGTAAGAGAAGACATATTGAAGTGTGTGGCATGTAAACCAGGTCATATTCCCTTCACTGAAAATATGTTCTGACAGAGAATTATGAAGAGTTGTGTCATTTCCCTATGTAGTAGAGAGCTGGATGAGCATTAGAGTACAGCCTTGTCTTTTCCCAAAGGCTGATTGGATTATTTGAAAAACTGCAAATGAGCAGCACGTCAAATATTTCAGAGTGACAATTTATTCAGTCATTAACATAGGCATGGCTACCCTACCCATATAAAATATGAGTTTATGTTGCTGATTTAGCCGATGCAGGGAGATTAGATGACAAGTGAAATAGGGGAGAAGGGATTAGAACTCTCCACAGCATTTGTCACACAGATTTACAACTCACTTGTTCATTTATTTGTTTATTTATTTCACTGCTGAGGAAAAATAGCATGGAGAGGGGACAACAATTACAGGGAAAAGAATTTACAGTGAAAAGGAAATACACTTGTTCTGTTGTGTGGCATGTGCACAATCCAAAGCCTATACAAACAAATATATATGTCTCAGTAATAAAATGCATGGTTAAATAAATCAATATACAAGCAAACAATTAAAAGATGGGAAATAAAACTTTTGAAACCACACATAACTACACTGGTTTCCACATAAATTTTTTAAAGATGTATGACAGGAAACGTTAAAACACCACATAGGCTATTCCCTGAAAGAAGCAAATTCTTTGCCCAAAGAAATACTTTGTCTCATTTCTCTTAATAATAAATTAACTTTCAGACATTGACATAAATTGATGTTCAAGGTTGAGTTCCAATTGGCATAAAGGGGACTATTTTCTAAACCAATCAAATGTTAGTAGATAGTTGAAAACGTTTGGCTAGATCAAGGCTACCCTTATTTATTTTATTTTTTAAGCATGTTCAGCATATAAAATGCAACAGCTTCCATAATATATTTGGTTTGGTGCAGACAGCCAAAATCAGATTTCTATTTCCACTTTCACTCCAACAAATTACAGGGAAAAGGAGGAACCAAGATGCTAAAAATATGCAGGGTGGAATCTTATCCATTCAACTCCATGGCCACATCAAGATGCTAATACAAGCAGAACAAATATCTAGAGTACTCAAACATTCCAATTAGGGCTTAGCATATGGGGTCAGTTATAGAATACAATCTCATTTTGTTTTGTTTTGTTTTTGAGGGCAATAGTAAATAGTAATGATGATAGAATGAAAGGAAGTAACTGTCTTGCCACACAGGCAATATAACAACTGGAGTAAAGATGAAGGAAATGAACCCTCCTTTTGGAGGAAAAATAAATGCCACCAATTCATGCACACACAAAAGCTGAACTCAGAAGACCAATACAAAATATACCAGTGAGAAATGTTGTAATTAAGAAAGGGGAAATAGAAAACTTCAGGGAAGTAAATTGTCACAAGGCCCGACTTTAGATGATCTACACTGAATAAGGTCACATTACTCCTGGAGTTATTGCTCAAAAGGCCAACATTCTGTTTTGCCCAGCCATGCTGTCTTCACAGGCTTAGAGTTATGGCCCAAGAGGTTTTATTTAGCACTGTTAATAGACATGGGTACTCTACATGGAAGAAGAGGAGAGTGAAAAAAGAGAGAAAGTGCTATTGTTGTAAATTTTGCAGCCATTTGGAGAAAGCATTTGTCCATAAGAAGTATACTACAGGATTTAAAGAGTAATGCTTGTTAATAATAATATTTCTGACTGCTAATAAGATTCAGTTAACACTTACAACCTTACGTGTTCTAGATCCACCTCTTAAATAATATTTTCTCTGTTGAAGATCGCTGTCAGGGTTCCAAGTAACACCCCTAACAAAAGAAGCTTGAGTTTCCTTGAAGTTTCATTTTATTAGAGATGTCATATTGGGACATCTGGGAAACCCCAAATCTTAAAAGTTTCCAGGTTTTCCCCACCCAAAGGAAAGTTCAAGTCCCTGCCCAGCACCCACATGTCCATCACGTGATCCAATCAGGCACCGTTCCAACTGGGGACAATGCCTCCCAGTCACACCACTCCAGGTGCAGGGCACGGCATCCTTGACTCTCTGAGAAAGGAATGTTATTTTGACTATATATCATCCATACTCCATATAATGCCCCCTCCCATTTTCCCACAGTAGAAATTGGGGCAGGCCTGAAGGCCAAATATAAAAGATGGCTTTCAGGTCTGACAATCACATCTTCAGTTGAGTGCCGCCATGGGAACTTTGTCACAAAGTAATCAATAACTGGAGTTGACATTGTATTGTCATAAGATGAATCACTGTAGGAAACATTTTTTAGAAGTTGTACTTAAGAAATTCATTGGTTGTCTTGTGGGTTTTTAAAAATAAGTGTTAGATATTGGTTTTAGTCTACTTTTTAAGGAACTCATGAGTTGTTTAATATTGCTTCTGTTGTTGCTGTTTTAGTCTAATTACTTTGATGTTGTTTTAGCATAGTCATCTTTCAGTTTTTATTGTTTAATTGATTAAAAGGCACATTGCTGCTATCTATGTATGTAGTAATAGTCCCATTTTTCAACCTCATAAGTCAATGTGTCTAAGCCAGAAATACTTGACTTACCAGACCAAAATATCTGGCTAAACGGAACAGTTGTTAAGGGAATTTTGCCGCATTTTTACACCTGTTCTTGCCACAGTTGTTAAGTTAATTATTATAACGGGTCCTGTTATTTGCGATATAACTGCTGGAACCCATCTCAAGTCCCCTCCATAATTTCTAGCCCAAACTAGATCCCCCAGTTGGAAAGAACGGGATGGGGTTGGAGGCCCCAGGTTGCCAGACTGAATTCCTGAATAGACGGGATGCAATCTATCCAGGGTGGTCCGCAGGCGCCTGCCCATCAACATCTCCGCGGGGCTCTTCTGTGTCAGTGGGCAAGGTGTGGAATGCTGTGCCAATAAGTAAGCATCCACCCTAGCCTGCCAGTCACCATGGTTTAGCCGGCCCAAAGCCTCCTTGGCCGATCTAACCGCCCTTTCCGCTCGGCCATTGCTTGCCGGGTGGTAAGGGGCAACCAGCGCATGTCGTACCCCTAGTTCAGCCAGGAAAGTTTGAAAAGTTGTGGCTGTAAATTGCAGGCTGTTGTCAGACACCACTGTGTCTGGCAACCCATGGGTTGCGAACAACCGTCGCAAAGCTCGCACAGTGCTGTCAGATGTGGTGGAGTGCATTAGCAATACTTCCACCCATCGAGAGTACGCATCCACAACTATAAGGAAAACCTGCCCATGGAATGGACCAGCGAAATCAATATGTAACCTAGACCAAGGCCCTCGAGGCATCTCCCATTCCCGGGAGGGAGAGGAAGGAGGAGAAGGCCGGGACTGTTGGCATGTCTCGCATCAATGTCGGCATCTAACCCTGGCCACCAAACAAAACTGCGAGCAAGAGCTTTCATTCTACTGACCCCAGGATGACTTTCATGAAGGCGTTGCAAAATTTGTTGTTGAAGGACCGTTGGGATGACCACACGGTCGCCCCACAATAGGCAGCCGGAATGAATTGAAAGCTCTGCTTGTCTGTTTTTAAAATGTTTGAATTGAGGTGGTAATGTACCAGAAGGCCAACCTCTCAGGACCCAATTAAGAAGTTTTGCCAAAGTAGGGTCAGACCGAGAGTGGGCTGCTATGTCTGTAGCAGACAAAGGCAATTCTAGCTCTGCAATTGCCAAAACTGAAAGGCAAGGAACTGGTTTGACTTCCTTCAATGGAAGTGGGCAGCGACTCAGGGCATCTGCATGCCCTATCTGCTTGCCTGGACGGTAGCATAAGGCGTAGGAGTACGCCGCTAAGAATTCCGTCCATCGGGTCATCCTTGGGGATAGAATAGGAGGGGTCGGCTTATCACCTGCCAAAAGCCCAAGGAGTGGCTTATGGTCTGTGAACAAGGTGAAATGCCGCCCGTATAAGTAATCGTGGAATTTTTTAATTCCTGACACTGCAGCAAGAGCCTCCTTGTCAATTTGGCTGTAATTCCTCTCTGCTGATGACAGTGTCCGGGAGTAAAAAGCTATGGGAGCTTCTGAACCATTGGGCAGGACATGGCTCAGAACGGCTCCCAAACCCACGGGCGAGGCATCACACGCTAGAGTCAGAGGCATCTTGTCACTGTATTGGACTAAGACTGCATCTGACATCAGCAGGGATTTGACAGCTGCGAACGCTTGTGCTTCGCGGCTGCCCCATTGCCAAGGCACTGATCAGTCAAGCAACCGATGCAGGGGCTCGGCCAGTGATGCCTTGTGTGGAATGAAAGGTGCATAAAAATTTAAAAGCCCCAGGAACGATTGTAGCTGCGCCTTGGAAGTTGGAGCAGGTGCGTCCCTGATAGCTGCCAATTTTGAAGGGGTAGGGTGAATTCCCTGGGCGTCAATAGTGAAGCCCAGAAATTCCACTTGGGGAACAGCAAAGAAACACTTGCTGCGTTTCAATTTAAGTCCCGCGCCCCTGAAACGGTCGGGGACTTTCCTTAGAACTTTGATGAGGTCTGATCGGCTGTTTGCAGCGATCAGGACGTCATCAAAATATGGTACCACTCCAGGGAGCCCATGGAGCAACCGCTCCATGAGACTCTGGAAAATCCCCGGGGCAACGGATACGCCGAATTGTAGGCGGCGACAACAGAAAGCCCCCCGGTGGGTGACGATGGTTTGGGCAGCCGCCGCATCGTCAGCCACAGGAAGCTGCTGGTAGGCTTGCGCCATATCCAGTTTGGCAAAAATACAACCCTGCCCCAGGGAATGGAGCAGATGTTGTACAACAGGGACTGGATATGGGTTTGCTTGCAAGGTGAGGTTGATGGTGGATTTGTAGTCGGCACAGACCCTAATGGAGCCGTCGGGCTTCACCGGAATGACAATTGGGGTCTCCCACGGTGAATGGTCGACAGGCTCCAGTATGCCCTGTGCCACGAGCTTGTCGAGCTCGGCTTCAACCTTGGGCCTTAAAGCAAAAGGCACCCTGCGGGCCTTCAGTCTGATGGGAGCAACCTGGGGATCCAAGTTGAGAGAGATAGGGTTACCCTTGTACCGGCCCAGCTGGCCATCAAAAATGTCAGCGTAATCTGACAAAACTAATGCCACATCAGCAGAAGTGTCTGTCATGGAATGAATTCCATGTATCGAGAGACCCAGTGGACTGAACCATTCCAAACCTAGAATGGATGGCAAGGGCTTAAGAACAATTAAAACAGGCAAAGTTGTACAATGCTGCCCATAAGAAACTCTGACATTATAGGAACCAACAATAGAAATGCTAGACCCCTGATAGTCCTTTAGGATAGAGTCAGGAGGAGAAAGGTGACAGCGTTTAACATGGGGGCACAAAAGAGAAAATTTGTCCCAAGATAACAAGGATTTGGAAGCTCCAGAGTCTACTTCCATGTTGCAAGGTTGACCTTCGATCAATGGAGTGACAATTATCTTGTTCGTACCCTCTGAAGAAGAATTGATGGAGACATCAGGAAGTGGCAGGCCAGCTTGCTTGACGTTGAAGCAATCATCCTGTCGCTGAGCAGACGCGCGGGGCTGAGGACTCCTGTTTGAAGCAGCTGTCCCATAAGGAGGTGGAGGAGCAGACGATGCAGCTGTAACAGGCTGAGCAGCTCTACAAACTTTGGCCAAATGTCCTTTTTTCCCGCAACGGCGGCACTCTACAGCCTTAAAGGGGCAGGAAGCCCTGGCATGCGGACCACCGCAGCTAAAACAGGCATTTGAATTGGAAAGTGGACGGCTGATAGACTGCTGCTGACGCGGTTGCTGTCTGCGGGGCTGTGCCCCAATCCTGTCCACCTGTAAATTAAGTAAATAGTCTGGAAGAGGGGCAAGCTCATCAATTAAATTGGTGATGTACGTTGGCTGTTGTAGTGGAGGAGGAACCAAGGCGGTTGAGGCTTGACCCGTTGGTAAACTGCCAGCAACTGTCATCTGCGCGAGGTAACGTTCTATCTCGCTGGATGACGAATCTGCCAACTCCGCAGCGTGAGCCTCATCTATGGCATAAACTAACGTGACTTTAGGCTTGCCCAAAAGCCAGCGTCTGAGGAAAATGTCTTTTAAGCCACAGACAAATTGTTCTGCAAGGTTAGCCTCTAAGTCAGGAAAATCGCACTGTGCTGCAGCAACTCTTAAAGCTTGCAAAAACTGGTTGACATTCTCTGCAGGCTTTTGGACGCGCCTGCGGTAAGCAAAACGTCTGGCTATTTGGGAGGGGGTAGGGGCATAGTAAGCCTGAAGCCCATCTGTGAGCTCTTGCCAGGAGAGGTCATAAACCGCTCTTGGGGCGGCAAAAGACCTTGCGGTGGCAAACATTTCCGGACCGCAAGCTGTAAGGAAAAACCCGCACTTTCGCGCTTGAGAATAACCCTGGCGGTTATTTGTGATCAGAAAGCACTCAAACCTTTCAAGGAATGCTTCCCAAGTCTCACCTCCGACTCCAAAAGGTGCAAAAGTAGGCATACCAGCCATGACGGTGAGGAGAACTCTAAACAACTGAGAGAACAAATTTGCAGTTGATTTTCTTCAGGTTATAGGTCCCCAGTCCTCGTCGCCAGTATTATAGCTTAAGAAACCAGGCAGGTTCTTGTGAAACACTGTAACCGTTTATTCAGAAGCTGAAGGATTTGTAACAGTAACTCGCAACAATGTAACAAGTGAAAGCCGGCTAGGCGGCAGTAGCTGAGGCAGCTGAAACAATGTAGCAATCAGCAAGGTGATTGCTCTAACAAGACAGTTAACTGTTAAAACGGCTTGCCTTTTATACAGCAGGCAGCAGGCTCGTGTTACAGCTCGCGCGGATGACAGCTCGGCAACTGACAGGCGCGTCTGATTGGCTAAGACGCGCCTGGCTGCTTCCGAGCTGTCATTCGTAACAGCGAGGACTTTCTTCAATACACAACATTAATCACTGCATTTGTTAAATCAATAACATGATTTTAAGTGAATCTGGCTTCCCCATTGACTTTGCTTGTCAGAAGGTCACAAAAGGTGATCACATGATCCCAGGACAGTGCAACGGTTATAAATTGCCAATTCAGTTACAAAACATCTGAATTTTGATCACATGGCCATGGGGATGCTGCAATGGCTGTGTGAAAAATGGTCATAAGACACTTTTCATGGCCATTGTACCCTTGAATGGTCACTAATCGAATTATTTTTCCTGTTGTCCAGGATGAAATCAAATATGAGAAAAGAATTTCCATTTGGCCCATGAGTTTTGTGGAGCCATTTTGTATAAAATTGAGAGAGAGGATGAGAGAAATTATATACAGGATATACTATAATGTTTTTGTTTTAATTTCTAATCACCTTATGACTAAGCATCTTATAGCTTCACTCAGTGGCAGCCTCATTGTTAAGAGATATGTCAAAACAAAGTATTTGGTAACAGAATGCCTACTTTAAGAATGTCTGTGGAGATTCCCAGTCATCAAAGGTCATGGTTGTCCCAAACATGCTTTTTCAAGAGACAACTGGACTTTCTGGTTTTCCTTTGAAGATGCTTTGCTTTTCATCCAAGAAGCTTCTTCAGCTCTTCAGAAATGGATGAGATGTGAAATATCTTCAAAGGAAAACCAGAAATCAAGTTGCCTCGTGAAAAAGCATCTTTGGGACTACTTTAAGAATGCTATCAGTGTCATAATCATAATACTAAAGAAAATACCAGGATAGAGCTGAATGATAAGAACACCCTGTCAACCATGTTAAGGCATTGCTGTGACAACCTGTTTTGCTTTTTGCAGTCTTTCTCAGAAGTGAAAGGTTGTTTCTTGAACCTGGGGCATTATAGCCTTCTTTACTAATCATTGTTTTACTTTCTCTATTTGCACTTCTCTGGAGTCAGGACAGTGATGAAATTCAATTTCTTTTAATATCAGTTCTGTGGTGTGGCAGGGGAAGGATATTGCAAAACCTCACCCCACTCTGGGGCCAGCCATAGGTCGTATTTGCCAGTTCTCCAAACTACTCAAAATTTCCACTACTGGCTTTCCAGAACCTGTCTGAATTTCACCCGTGAGTCAGGACTGTATAAAATAGCAACAGAAGTTAGAAATCTAGATATGTAAACAAAGATGAAGTAATTTGTGTAATTGAATAGTGAACATTGAATAATTAAGATAAGTAAACCGTATAATTATTAGAAAATTAATGGTTATACATGTGGTGTTTACTTGATGTTTACAATGCTTGATATTATTAATAGAGTATAGATAAAATTGAACAGAGGGCTTAATCAAATAATGCAAAATTTTCAAAAAGGATAAGTGAAGATGAAGATAAATAGGTTGTATTCGGGTGTTTTCCATGTAAGATTGAGATTGTTTTGGCAACATTTCGGTGAGGTCTCACTCGCCATCCTCAAGCTAGTGTTTTTGGCTTAAAGTGTGATCGGAGCTACCGTCTTTCTATAAACCTTGGTGGGGGAGTGTGGAGTGCTGGCTTTGTTTCAGTAAGTGGAATGATTGGTTGTGTAGTTGTATCATGATTGGTAGATTGGTGCTGAGTGGTGCTGGCTGTGTGTCTATTGTTGTTTCGTGTTGTAACAGCCTGGGTGGTGGGTGGGGCTTGTTTTTTGATTAGGGCTGGTTTTCAGATGTCTGGTAGGCAGCAGGTATCATCACATTTATTCATGTTGTGGGGGTGTTTATTTCAATAGTTTCCATAATTTTCTCTTGTTGAAGTGTTCTGTTTTGGAGATTAATTTGGTTCCTTCAAAATCAATTTCATGTCCTGTTGCTTTAAGGTGCTGGAAAAGGGAGGAAGTTTTTTCTTTTTTTCTTACTGCGTTCTTGTGTTCTGCGATGCATGCATTTATTCTCCTGTTCATTTTTCCTATGTATGTTGCAGGGCAGATTTTGCATGGTATTTTGTGGACTCCTTGGTTTTCTAGCTGGATTTTGTCTTTGGGGTTTCTTAAGATATTGGCTATTTTTTGGTCAGTGTTAAAGGTTGTCTTGATATTGTGTTTGTGGAGAATTTTGCTGATTTTATCTGTGGTGCCTTTGATGTAAGGGAGGAAGGTGATGACATTCTCCTTTTCTGTGTCTCATTTTTTGGGGGAGTCTCCCTTTGGATTAGGTTGGTAATTGTTTTTCTTTGGAATCCGTTGGAGATTAATACGTTTGTGAGAGTGTGTAATTCAGTTTTCAGGTGGTCTTTGTCGGGTAGGCATTTGGTTCTAGAGATGAGGGTCTTGGCTACAGAGTTGATGTGTGCAGGGTGGTGATGGGATTGTGCATTTAAGTAGTGGTTGGTGTGTGTTTTTTTCTGGTAGATGGTGTGTCCTAGGGAGCCATTGGGTTTTTTGTAGATTAGGACGTACAGAAAGGGAAGTTGGTTGTTTGCTTCTATTTCCATGGTGAATTGTATTTTGGGGTGTAGGCTTTTGAGATGTGTGAGGAAGTTGTCAAGTTTTTCTTTCCCATGTGGCCAAATCACGAAAGTGTCATCAACATATCTAAGGCAGAGTTTGGATTTTTGTTCGGATTTATCTAAGGCATTAGTTTCAAAATGTTCCACATATAAGTTTGTGATGACGGGTGAGAGGGGTGATCCCATGGGTGCCCCTTCTATCTGTTTGTATCTTTGTCCATTATGGATGAAGTATGTGTTGGTTAGCCAGTGGTTGGTCAGGTCCAGGATGTGTTTATATATATATGCATGCCTGTGGTATGTCTTAGTTACTCATTGCATATTTTGGGCTGACTTTGATAGATGTCCCTCAAAATTATTGGAGAGGAAAAACAAAGAATAATTCTTCACAGTTTCAGACTATGGAGTAAACTAGTGCTTCTCAACCTTGGAAACTTTTTAAGTATGCGGACTTCAGCTCCCAAAATTTTCCAGCCAATATGTTGGCAGGGCAATTTTGGGAGTTAAAATGCAGATACCTTAAATATGTCAAGGTTGAGAAACACTGGATAAGCTATTATAAAAATAAGCACTGGATAAACTATTATAAATATAATTAGAAATACTCATTTTTGTTCTCCTGTTAAGAGTAGGAGCAGATTTTCACCTTTCCCTTTGAGCCCTCATGCTCCATCTAGTCTTTCCTGTTTTGTATCTTTCAAGCCTTTTCAAGGTGACTTGACTTATTGGCAAAGTACCCATTTATCAAGCTCTCTATGACAGTCTTCTAATCCTCTATTTCACAGAGATATTCTTTAAAGCACCTTGTACCTCTTGACAATACCTTCCAGCTGATATACAATCTTGACTTCTGAAAAGTGAATTGGCCCTGGAGACTTGGAGTGAAAAGTTTGTTCTGAGAGAATGAAAGTATTAATATCATAAGAATCTCCCATCCTCAACTCTTCTGATTTGCATTATACAAGGGAATTTAAGAGGAAGCCAACAATGGAGCTCTGTTTTCAATGTCTCAAAGTTTCAGTGCAATTTTCTTGTAGCGGAGCATTTTAAACTCTGCCAGCATTCTTATTGTCATCACATTATTCAATTGTCTGGCAACTGAGATTTGGTTGTAATAGGTCTCTCTAAAAACACTTGCTCTACCTTTATCTCTGTGAAATGGAGGATTAGAGATGCTTCAGGTTAAGCTTGATTCCGAGTGACTTCCTAGACAAGTCTGTGTAATTTTCTTGGCAACACAATGCACAAGTGATTTGACATTGCCTTCTTATAAGCTATTACATTTTTGTTCTTGGTTTTTCCAATTTAAGATGTCCAAGCTATAACCCTGGTATTTTTGGATGGTCACCCACGCAAAGACTAACCAACCTGGGTTTGTTGTTTGAGGTCAGCCAAAGTTGTCAATATGCATTATGAAGCCAAGAGAATATTTATGTTAATGGGGCATCACAGGTATCTTTGATTAGCTATTGGTTTCTGACACTCCCCCCCCCTATCTAATATATGGACATCTTATATGGAATGTGATTCCTATAGAGGCGGCCAACCTGATGCGGTCCCTTCTACCAAATTGCTGAGCCAAATGGCACAGCAGAAACTGCAGATTGCTAAACCATTTTCCTGCAAATATTTGATCTAAGGCAACATTTCTCAATGTGGGAGGAAATTAATTCTGAATCAACTTGAAAAAGTAGGACTGTTTTCTTAGAGGAAAAATTGTATAACACTTGCAGATAGAATTGCCAATAGTTCTTATATCACTGGTGAATGCTTTCATTTCACTCAGACTGAACTAATCTGGAACCTAGATATCCAACTCAGCAATGCTATTATTTGTTTGTATTCAATGAGAAAATAAAATAGAACATTTTTTTAAAAAAAAATGCTGTTCTGCTGCTTAATCCAATTAAACAGAGAGACAGTTTGGTCTAGTAGTTGAGAAACCAGACTAAAAAGTGGGAGACCATGAGTTAAGTCCCACTTTAGCCATGAAGATCAGCTAAGTGACTTTGGGCCAGTCTCTCTCTCTCTCTCTCTCCCTCTCTCTCCTGCTCTCGCTCTCTCTCTCCCTCTCTCCCCCCCCCCTCCCTCCCTCCCTCCCTCCCTCCCTCTCTCTCTCTCTCTCTCTCAATCCAACCCACCTTTATGGGTTGTTATTGTTGTGTGTAAGGGGGCAGGTGTGTTAGGTATATTCACTGCCTGTTTATTTGTAAAAAAAAAAGTAAAAATAATAAATGTGGAATACAAATAAATAAACAAATTAGCAGCTTAATATTATTCAAAATCTACCTGAAGAAAATTATAATTTTACAGGTACTGAGAATTTAATAGCTGCCAGCTGATGTAAGGTTGTAAAGTACTGTAAGCTGATGCAATGTAAGGCTGATGCAATGAGGTGTGTGTGTATGTATGCATATATAAGGGAGGAGAGCTTGTAGCTTATGAGGTTATTATAACTGCCAACATATAAAACAGCCCAGGTTTGAATCACAGATCCTAAAAAAGGAAATTAACTGCAGGCCTGACAAAGGGTATGGCTAGCTGATGAGAGCTAAATAGCTTGAAATAGTTCTATACTAGTCTCCCTCTATTTATTTATCAGCACAAATGCAATAAGTTTGTGTGTGTGTGAGTGTGTGTGTGTGTGTGTTGAATTTTTGATGATAAATAGCAGTAGACTTATATACCGCTTCATAGGGCTTTCAGCCCTCTCTAAGCGGTTTACAAAGAGTCAGCATATTGCCCCCAACAATCTGGGTCCTCATTTTACCCACCTCGGAAGGATGGAAGGCTGAGTCAACCCTGAGCCGGTGAGATTTGAACCGCTGAACTGCTGATCTAGCAGTAGCCTGCAGTGCTGCATAAATAAATGCAGGGAGACTATTATAGATCTATTTCAAGCTATTTAGTTCTCCTCAGCTAGCCATACCCTTACTGGGATTTGAACTTGGGCTATTTTACATGTTAGGCAGTTATAATAACCTCATAAGCCACAAGCTCTCCTCCCTTATCAGCTGAGCCAGGAAAATGATTAGATGTTTTGTCAGGGCACTTGGTATGCCACAAAAATGGAAGGGAGCACCTTCCAAGGGACAAATTGCCCTGGCCAACTCACAATTCACTGCAGGACAATTCAGTGCTGTATTAATCATTTCATTCAGTTACTTTTTTTAATTGGTGACCATACTATTGTTAAAATTAGTGTAATTCCTGTACTTCTAGATGGATGCATTTATTTTATTATTTCAATTCCATTGAATTTAACCTTTGAATATATTTAATTGTCCTGTGGCAAATTGTCCCATGGCAAGTTGAACATGGCAAGTTGGTCCATTCTGTAGCCTAAAAGCCCTTAACACTGTATGTAAATAGGCTGTGACTTGTTTATTGTCTTGGAGACTACATTAATTCATTCCAGCTTTAAGAGGCAATCTTAGAGGACTTTTGCACTATGCTTATTCTCTAGACTTAGACTGAGAGTGAAAGAGTAGGATATTAAATTTCAAGAGGGCACTTAGCAGAACAGGTCTAAAAATGACATTTCTTTGAGCTCAAAGAGGAAAGCGTACTCATTTCTCACATATTGTGGGTGACAAAATTCCAAATTTAAAACTGCCCTTTAGAGACATATATTTTTCAATGAGCAACTTAAACAGTAGAGGAAACATGAAATATCATTAATTCATGGGAAACATTTCTCTCAGGTATGAACATTAATTTTGTACTTCAAGTCCTGTTCGTACAATAAATGCAGATTGTCCCATTTATCAGCTGTCTTACTATTTAAGATTTTGTGATCTGACAGAAATAGATTTACTGCTTCTGTCTTGCTTTTTTCTAATAAAGAATTGTATTTTATCACAATTTGAATGAAGGGTAGAAGAAAAGGAAAAGGAAGAGGCAGAATTACTTGCTGCAGAAATAAAATAAAATATCCAAACAAGATTGCAGGTAAGAAATGTTGATGATGATGATGAAATTTATATATTCTGTTTTTCTAAAAAAAAACAAAAAACCACAAATTACAAAGCACTAAATAAGTTCTAATTGAAATAGAAATGTTTCTATATAAATGTCAAGCATAAAAATTCATAAAAATAATAAATATAATGAAATTAGTAATATTTTCAAAATAAATGTTAAAACAAAATAAATATCTTAAAATAGAGGGATGGTACAGCATGATGATGATTAAGAATGATTATCAATTATGATTTTACTTTGTGTAATAGCTTTTAATCCCCCCTTTTAAAAGCAAACCATAAATTCCTTGATAATATAAAGCCATGTAACTTTCTAGACTTCAATCGGAGTATTGATCAATATGTTTAAATCCCACAAAGTATTAGTTGTTGTGGTTTCTTCTGTTATATGTTATTCCCAGTCATAATGAGACATGGGAACTCTAACTTTTCTGTGGTGAATTTTCTGTCTATATCCTCTGCTTGTGGCAACAGATGATGATTGCGTCAGATGGAATGGCAGCATGAGGCAAGTGTAATTTGCCTTGATAAGCTACATGGCTCATTCATTGAAGCTCCCTTGTAATGGAAAGCATCTTTTCTTATGCTTTCCTCTGTGGAAAATGAGCTGCTGTGAATCCACAGAAAGCTATTTCCTTCAGTAAACAGATGTGTTCACTCCACTGTTTAGAAGAGACGTGGGGTGTATCAAAGCTGCTAGGAAGGGTTCCTTCACATAAATCTTCATCAAGCTGAAGGACCTCTTTAGAAATTTGCACAGCTCTATCAGAGAGCGCAAATGGAAAAGGGATAGAGTTTTGTGGATTAAACTGAAAGAGGAATAAATTTAAAGCATTTCTGTATGGCATATGCTGATGGGTATAATATTCAAATCCTTCCTTCCTTCCTTCCTCCCTTCCTCCCTTCCTCCCTTCCTCCCTTCCTCCCTTCCTCCCTCCCTTCCTTCCTTATTTTGCTCTCTTTCTCTCTCTCTTTTCTTTCCTTCCTTCCTTCTTTATTTCTTTCCTCCTCCTCCTTCTGCTCCCTTTCCCTCTCTCTCCACTCTCCAACTTCTTCTCTTCCTTCCTTCCAATTTGTGGATCATTGCTAGATCTCCCCTCAATTTTATGTATTTCTCTATGTGCTTTCTAAAAATGCATAACTGATAAAAATGTTTCCTTGATAATAGATCACACTAATCAATCATATGTTCTACAACACACACATTTTTGGTGAAGCAGTCCAAAAATGTATTGCAAAACTCTGAATTTTAGTCAATGTTCTGATTGGATTTGCGTGATTTAAATTGGACCCATATTCTGAAAAATTCTAATTGAGCCACTCTTCTATCATCATTGGATGTTCTGAGAGTCTGATTTCTCCAGGCATTGGGAGATTGAGTCATGAAATAAACCTGGAATTTAAAATTAAGAATAGCTAAAAATTTGGGGATCACTTACTCCAAACCTAGTGTTTAAAGATTTGTTGTTTTAAAAATTAGGAAGATGTACAGCTTTTATAAAGCTTCTTCTTGTTTAGTATTTACTGATTGTTTAACAATTGCAAAAATAGGATAATAAGTCAGAAATATATGAACATTTGAACAGGTGGGAGGTCTTATGGTGAAGGTCAGATGTAGACAAGTAACCAAGCATGGTGGATGAATTATGCAAATGATACAAGTTGCACTCTTCTATAAATATGTGTCATCATTTGCATGATGATGTCAAGCTGCATTCATTATTCTTTTGAGATCATTGTGACCTACACCAGTTCTTCCTCAAATGAGAAGGAGGAGGAGGGGAAGGGGAAGGGGAAGAGGAAGAGGAAGAAGAAGAAGAAGAAGAAGAAGAAGAAGAAGAAGAAGAAGAAGAAGAGGAGGAGGAGGAGGAGGAGGAGGAGGAAAAGGAAGGAGGAGGAGAAGGAGGAGGAGAAGAGGAGGAGATTAATGAGGAGAAGAAGAAGAGGAGGAGGAGGAGCAGGAGGAGGAGCAGGAGAAGAAGAAGAAGAAGAAGAAGAAGAAGAAGAAGAAGAAGAAGAAGAAGAAGAAGAAGAAGAAGAAGAAGAAGAAGAAGATCATCTTTTGTTAATGTATCTGGTACAATAATGGCACTTTGACCTCAGAATTTGCTTTACAAAATGCCATAAAGTTCCAAAAGTTCTTATGAAACCTTCCCTGAAATTCTGCAGGAGAAATATTGCCTGCCTGCATAATGTCACTTTAAAGCAAAGTGCTAAGTAAATAGACTAAAAAAAGATATCCCTTATTTAGCATTGAAAAGTTCAGTTGCTTATCCCAAAGCCTTCATCAGAATAATATTGCATCAAAACATAATTATCTCCTTGAAGCAGCAGTGAGTACTATTGCATAGCTAGTGAGTTAATTTTATTCTTCTAAATAATTCACAAAATGAGTCTTTCTGCACTGACTGGTTGATAATGCAATAGTAAAAACAAGGAGGCATTTTAGCAAGTGCTGAGCTTATGTGATATTGTACAAGTTTCTTTCATAACATGACTTATCACTCCAATCTGCAAAATGTATTTCCTTCATTCCCAACCTCTGCGTTATTTTGCCTTCAGCAGCCAGATTTCATCCTTCCAGAACTTGAAGTCAGGCTATTGAGCTTTTAGAAATGCCTCATTCAGTCTGGTATTGAGGTGTTGGACTGTAGCTTTCCACCATTTGGGAATAACCATGGTGATTATGATTGTTGGTAAATGTAATCCAACACATCTGGAAGATACCAATATATTTTATTTTATTTTATTTCTGGGATTTCTATGGGGACTTTCAGGCAACTAGGTAACAGTTGGGAAAGTTGATATAGTTCCTCACAAATATATATTACCAATAAGAAACACATACTGTATATCACTCTATCTATATCTATTATCATTTCTCTCTCTCTCTCTCTCTCTCTCTCTCTCTCTCTCTCTCTCTCTCTCTCTCTCTCTCTCTCTCTCACACCCTCTCACCCTCTCACCCTCTCACCCTCTCTCCCTCTCCTTGTCCCCCCTCCCTCCCTCTCTCAAAATATCTATCTACTGGTGTCTATCTACCTCTATCTAACTGTCTGTCTATGTCTCTGTATGTACATACATATATGCATAGGTCTGTATACACACCCATAAAAGTTTTATTAGAAGCCATACTAACCATCAATTAGAAGTAACATTTAGGAAATTAATAGCAATTTGAAAATCTATGTCTAAAATTAAAATCAAATTATGCTTTGATTTGCTGTTATTTTATAATACCTCTGACATAAACTGGGATTCATTCAGAAGAACTAGTCATAGCTGCTGCCTGAGGAGAAATATGTCTAGATTCTTAAAGACCATGACTGTGAATGGACATTAGCCATCTAAAGAAGCCAAGGCAAGTAACTTCAAATTGGTTAATGAAATGTCTTTAACCTTCAGAAGCCATAAAATTTCAATAATGCTCTTGCAATTTTGTGTACTCAAGTAAAATTACATATTGCTTATTTGATAATCCAGTTCATAAGCATTAGTGAGGATACAACTTTCCGAAGGAAGGGATGCTAAGGCATATGGCCAGCATTGAATGGAAAAGAAAAACAAATGATTATAAACAATGACTCTTTGTTGAATATTAGCTTTATATTAAGAAGGATTTTGTTAAATACATGTTTTCTGAGATTGCATTAAGAACAAATTCCTTTTATAACTGGAATCTTATCTCATCTAATTTATAATCTAATCTCTTGTGGCCCATGATGTCTCAATTTTCTCATTGTTCCAGGACATTAAGACTTTATTATAGTAGGGAATTTTAACATGAGTGCCAGATCTGTGAGCAATGCTAGTTGGACATGTCAGTTTAAAACCTTCCTTCCCAAACTTTACCCAAACTAATGCCTAGTACTGTGGACTTCAACTTCAAGAAGTCTTGTTTTCTTGCTCTCTTACATTTCATTATAGGTGATGATGTTACCTAATTTGGTAATGAAATATCCGCAAGAAAACAACCAAGCTCAGAGAGCACCAAGGACTCCATAGTTCAACCCTGAGCTACAAATATTCTCTTCAGTTAGCATAGCCATTGCCGAGAATTCTGGGAGTTGAAGTTTAGAAGACTGGATCAGGAAGAAGTAAAGGATATTCAACTTCCTGCAAAAAATATTTCTATTCAAAGTGTTGTAAAAATAATATTGTTTATTTAAGAATTTGGGATACCTCCTGATAGGGAATAATAATATTGTTATTATTCCAGGAATTGGGCATGTCTAACGTAGTGAAAAAGAGGACTCAGGGAGCAAAGAGAAAATATCTGCTGCAAACTCAATAAAGGCATCAGGGAGGGCATCCAGCCATTAAATGCTCAGGTCCATTCAGTCGTCCTGATTCTACCCTGAATTAAAGGATTATAGGGTCATAAAAAAAATACTACATTGGAGTCTGGAATCTGGAATTTGCCACTTCAGATACAGTTGTTCCATAAGCAGTCTGTCAGTACCAAAGGAATTCCTTCCTTCACTGTTTCTTATCAAAGCTTCCATCCATATAAGAAAGGCTGCATATGAATTGACCATTTCATGTGTTCTCAATATTGGAGAAAGAAAAAAAAACTCAATATATTTTTCTGCATAGGGGAAAGAAAAAATCAAACCTGGATGGTACATATTATGAATATCTCTCCATGAATCTGTCAGGTAGTGGTCCTGTCTATTCTTTTCCTTGAGGTATCCACCCCACTGATAGATAAGTGCTTCAGGCCCTTTTTCTGATGAGTTGACACCGCTATCTTACAAGTTCCTACAGTACTCCACTATTTTTGTCTTTCAGGTTCATCGGGGGTGTTGTTTGAATTGCTGAGGCAACTTCCCTTGGCCAGCAATTCAGCGAGGTTTATTCTCAGTGTCAGTATTCTCACTCAGTTGAATGATTGACTTTTATACCTGAAAGGCATTTACGTTTAATCTCCCGGAGGCCAGTCATTTATCCTGCCAAGATTTTCTATCACCAACTTGAGATAAATCACCAAGCAGCTTTTAGAATGTCTTGTTCTTTAACGCACTGTTATTTGAAGCATTAAAAAGGTACATGTTCTCAGAAACCAAGAATTTCCCAGTTGCACTTGGATTTGGTTCAACCAAGAGGAAGAGGAGCAAGAGGAGGAAGAGGAGCAGCAGCAAGATGATTCTCTAAACATGTAGACAAACTATTTGTTTCTAAACAACTAGAGCAGGGGTGTCAAACTCGTGCTTCATGTTGCTGTCACGTGTTGTATCACAACTTCCCCCCCCCCTTTGCTAAACTGGAGGTGGGCATGTCCAATGTGTGATGCATCCAGCCCAAGGGCCATGGTTTTGATACCCCATACTAGAGGAAACATATTTCTTAAAGGATTTCAAGAATGGAAGCCAGATCAAAGCAGATTTATAATAAGAATCAGAGGTGTCCATAGATCATGGTCAGAAAGTCAAATCATTGGTCATGGCGGTATGATTTAAGTTCACCCAGTCATGTGACACACATTAAAATGCATGGACCTTGGATCACACCATTATGATGCCTTGTTGACTTTTCTTTATCATACCCTGTAGGCACCATTTATTAGAATGCATCAAATGATTCTTACACTGTGCTTTTATTAATAAAAAGTCACATTGATATTTTACAAATAATATTAAAAATAACAATGAGCATAAACAAAATATCTATAAGAGATACAAGATGGATTGCAACTCTATATCAAATGGTCCAGTGGTGGGATTCATTTTTTTATATTAATGACTCTGTGGGCATGGCTTGGTGGGCATGACATCGCTTGGTGGGCATGGCAAGTATCGTAAAATCTCATTCCCACCGCATTCCAGAAGAAAGATACTGTAAAATCTCCATTTCTTCCCCACTCCAGGTGAAGGTTATTGCAAAATCCCCATTTCTTCCTGATAGCTGGAACTCAGGAGGCAGAGAATAGATGGGGGTGGGGCCAGTCAGAGGTGGTATTTACCAGTTCTCTGAACTACTCAAAATTTCTGCTACCATTTCTCCAGAACTGGTCAGAACCTGCTGAATACCACTTCTGAAATGGTCCATGAAGTCTGTTAGGTTAGTCTAACATAGAGGTATTGACATCACTTGAACTTCAAGATTTCATCAATTTTTAATCCAAATTGTTGGAAATGACTTCTGTTTTTCTAAAGATGAAATGAAATCAAGTATTTCTAAAAATGAAAAAAATAATGAAAAATAAATTAAAAATGAGATTAGTTACCACTGATGAGAACACCCAAAGGCTGATAAGTGTAGAAGCAATTCTATTAGATATGACATATATGCCAGAACAAAATGGCACAGCCAAGTAACTAGGCCTTGAATCCATTGGGCCTGAGGTTTAGATACCTATGTTTATTGTTACAAATATGAAGCATAAAGCTTATAATCCAAACCACACTTCAAAAAATATATTGGAAGGAAGGAAGGAAGGAAGGAAGGAAGGAAGGAAGGAAGGAAGGAAGGAAGGAAGGGGGAAAGAGGAAGACAATGGGAAGGGAAGGGTTGCATTCCATACAACTGCAATTTCTCATTTAAATCCATATAAATCTATATTGCACTGATGCAAATCTGTTTTTGTAAAACAGATATTAAATGTTGTAACATAAGAACCAAGCTTTGATGTCTCTCTCTCTGTGTGTGTCTCTCTGTGTGTGTGTATGCATTGTGATGGATAATGCTTTGTCAAGGTCAACGGGTTGCAGGTTATCTGCCTCTGTGAGATTCCTTGCTTGGGACTAACCTACTTCCCTCAACAGAACAATCTTGCAAAGGGCAACAAAACTACAGCAGGGGACAGGCCATGCTGAGAGAGGAGGTACATTGAAATGGTCCTTTGCTCAGATATTCAACAAATATCCTTTGGAAACTTGTAGCTCCTTTGGAAACTTGTACAGCCCTATGTTCTTCCATTCTGGGTCACCTGGGATGGCTCTTTATCTGATACATGCGTGCAATCGTGTTATCATGCATAAAATGGGGAAAGCATCAGTTTGAATAGAGAAAAACATATTCTCTCTGCACTCAAAAACATTTCTCTCAGGTCCTGCTTGTCAGCTTCCTACAGACGTCTTTTTGGCCAAGGTGGGAACAAAATGCACATTTAGAAAGGCCTTCATCTGATTAAGCTCATTTTTTCCCTGATTCTTAGGGAAACAATGGAGCTTGACCAATAACACATTGGCTGCAATGGCTAGGGGGAGGGGAGGTTCCTTTGTTCGAAACAATAAAACATACACTGATGAAGAACACTTTTTGCAAGGTTAACCAGCTGCTTTGAAGAGAATTTTAGAGGCAAATGCTTTGCAATTCCCAAGTTATAGAACAATTTGCTACTGCATTCCAGTTGTATCTTTTCAACAATTTGGTTTCATAAACATACATACACACACTGTATTTTTTTCATGGAGAAAAACTATGCATTTTCTTAAGAGTCAGCACTGATTTGGTGGCACATAATCAATTGTATTGCATTACAATGCAGCCTAATCCAAAAGATAAAAATAAATCAATAGAGTGAAAGCCATCTAGACAAAGATAAAAAAAGAAAGGAATCTCTTCTAGAAGAAACTGATATTTTAATGGTTTATTTTTAACTTCCCTTTAAGGAATGCAGATTGGTCAGTTTTAGATTTTCTCCCATCTTCCTGTTTGCCAAGATATGAAGCTTGTTTGAGCCAATCTGAGATTTTTTTTTAAAAAAAAAGATGTTTGCTTTACCTTTTCTGTGGTTTTTCTGTATTTTATGTATGTATGTATGTATGTATTTATGTATGTATGTATGTATGTATGTGTATGTGTATATATATACACACACACACACACATACACATACACATACACATACACATACACATACTTACATACACATATACATACATACATACATACACATATACATACATACATACACATATACATACATACACACACATATACATACATACATACACATATACATACATACATACATACATACATACATACATACATACATACATACATATTGGAGGGTATATTTATCACATTGACATCTTCTGTAAAATGTCAATAATACAATGAATATACAATACATATTTTTCATAAACAGATATGACTTTGTGTATGTCTTTCACTCCTAATAATTTTTTTTAGAAGTAATAAATACTGTAAAAGATGGAGAGCTGTGCTTTTCCAATCTTTGTCTTATTTATTAATATACTTCCCTAATTTTCTTTTAAACAACTCACTGGCACTTTCCTTCTTTCTTATCTGCACAAACAGCATCATCCTTTCCAAAACTACTCTGCAAGTAACATATCTGAACCATTGCATATTGGACTTTTCTGTCTAAGGAAGACTGATTCAATGAATTTTGCAAAAAAAAAAAAAAAAAAGAATTTATGCTATAATCATTTCCAAAACACACCATGATTATGTGAAGGATAGGCCATTTCTTCAAATTCTAAACCCTTTAGAATTACCTAGTAATCCTCTATTGTGGAATATTCTGTGAGCGTGGTTCTTTCTTTCTTTCTTTCTTTCTTTCTTTCTTTCTTTCTTTCTTTCTTTCTTTCTTTCTTTCTTTCTTTCTCTCCTTTCTCTCTCTCTCTCTCTTTCTTTCCTTCCTTCCTTCCTATCCTCCTCCTCCTTCTTCTCCCCCTCCCCCTCCCCCCCTCCTCCTCCTGCCAGATCCATCATTGGATGTTGGCAATCTTGTTGGCAATCCTATTTTTATCAACTTTGGTTCTTTACTTGACGATTATCCAGTTAGGTAACATCATCAGCACTAGTGAGTGTGGGGTTTATTCTCTATTTATATACAGTAGCTTGCCCTGCCAGTTTGGTGGGGATGGTGGGAATTGGTAAGGGTATGATTTTCTCCATGGTAGTTCCTTGTTTAGGGCATTATTTTCTTCTTTATTGTTTGCCTGGTATTAATCTGGGTGTTGGCTGCTGGAGAGGATATGTTCTGGTCTTTTTGTTTCCTTCTTAGCTTTTGCATGTTCTCTTTTGAATGCAGCATACACGTGCTTTATCTCTCTGTGTCAATTGATGGTTGATTTGTCTCAATGCCAGGCTTCAGGAACTGCCTAGCATTTTGGACTTAATCTGTTCTAAAATAAACATATTTTGAAATTAGGAAACTCAACTAGGTTGTGTCTTTCCATGTGTTATGAAATTAAGGAGTTTTCACTGTGTCTTTTGATGGCTTGTTGGTGTTCATGGATGAGCGTAGGTTAGTCTTCTGCCTGCCTGTCCTACATGATTGTGATCCTTACATTATAGAGTTCTTACATTGCATTGTTTATATCACAAGCTATTGTATATAAATAGGCAGCAATTCCACACCCACTAGTACTGATGATGTTAGCCAGTCAGGTAATGAAACATCTGCAAGCAAATAACCAACTTATGGAGCACCCAGGACTCCACAATTTAACCATGAACTACCTATATATTCTCTTCTATTGGAATCTTCTGCTACCAGTTTATTTTATCTTGCCAGCAAAAGATGACAGAAACAAATGTTCCAACCACAGCATCTTCAGGGCCACACATGGTTTCCCATCAGCTTCATAAAAATAAGTCTCTCATGACTGAACAGAGAAACGTTTTGGTGCCTAGCAGTGGTGGTTGTTTTTGCTTTTAATAATATATATTTCCATTCCATTCCCAAAAGAGCGGTCACTCACTTTGATTAATTCAGAAGCTGTAATCTCACTGTATCTTTTTCACAACATGGTTCCCAGAGGAAAGATATACAGGGCAGTCACCTGAAAGGAGTGGAGATAAATTCAGTGTTCAGGAATAAATATCTAGCAGTCAGCAAAAAGCTGAGGAAATCATTGGTGCAATGCTGGCAACATCTTCTTGCTCTGTAAATTCCATAGGAAAGGTACCAAATTCCAAATCCACCTTTAGTTGCAGAAACTCACAGGTTGAATTTGAACCATCCCCTCTCCTCAGCCCAATCTACATCACTGGGTTGTTGTAAGTAACTATAGAAGGAGAAAGTATTCTAAATGCCACCATGAAATCTGAAATAAAATGTGTAACATACATTATATAACAAATACAAATGAATAGAATAGAACACAACGGAAGAGAAGAGAATATTCTTTATTAGCCAAGTGTGACTTGACACACTAATTTGTCACAGATGCATAAGCTCTCAGTGTGTATGCAAGCAATACAATGATAAATCATAAATCATATAATGCAATCATAAATCATACAAAACAATCATAAATGATAACATACAACTAACAAAGTGGTAGTTATAACATACCAGTAGGAGTAGATAACAGGAAAGATGGAAAGGTTAATAGTAATACAGTCCTGCTACATGGTTAGTTATCCTTGGGCATAGACAATGGTGTGGGAATTATGTGTTTAGCAGAGTGATGGCATGGGGAAAGAAACTTTGTATCTAGTTGTTTTGGCATGCAATGCCTGTAGCATAAATATAAATAAATCCACCAAAAGAAACCAAATTAGTCATTGTTACACAACAGAGGTTGTATAAGGAAGTGACAAAATGTGCAACTACATTTTCATAGTGCTATAACAAAATCTATTATTATTACTATAACTGATTGCATTGTCATCTGGTTGTTTAGAGTGAATTTGGCATTTTTATGTACCTGTTGAGTCCTTCCCAAAGACCAAAGGCAGTTGTTGTTTGATAGTGTTAAACATATTGTTTGCAAGTAAGCTACTCTGAATAAAGCTGCCTTTTGCAATTGACTGATGGTGATTTCGTCAAGGCCAATGACTTTCAAGTAGTGCTTCAGATGTTCTGGGATTGCACCCAAGAACATCTATTGGTGCTATCTTTGCTGTCTTTTGCTACAGTTATTCCACTTCTATTTGCAGGTCTTTGCACTAAGTAATTTACGCCACTTCTTGCTGTTATTGTGTTGCCTCCAGATACTACAGTGTCCAATATTCATACTTTCCTCTTTTTTCCTTATCAACAATTGTTAAATCTGGGCTGCTTTGTGGTATGTCCCAGGGGCCATTGGCTTCTTTGTTCTGTATTACATACATACATACATACATACATACATACATACATATATACATACATACACACACACACACACACACACACATACATATATATATGTGTGTGTGTTTTATTTGTGCTGATAAATAAATAAAGGGAGACTAGTATAGATCTATTTCAAGCTATTTAGCTCTCATCAGCTAGCCATACCCTTACTGGGATTTGAACCTGGGCTATATTACATACTAGGCAGAAATCTTAGCCATTAGGCCACAGGCTCTTATCCGTTATCAGCAAAGGCAGGGTGAAAGGTATCTATTAGATTTTTTACAACCCCTGGTCTTGTGACGAGCCGGTTGACAGATGATGGAAGCAGTTAGCTTCCTCCCATAATTGGGGCTTACCAGGGGTTGTAAAAAAATCTTATATATCTATATCTATCTATATCTATATCTATATCTATATCTATATCTATATCTATATCTATATCTATATCTATATCTATATCTATATCTATATCTATATCTATATCTATCTATATCTATATCTATATCTATATCTATATCTATATCTATATCTATATCTATATCTATATCTATATCTATATCTATATCTATATCTATATCTATCTATCTATCTATCTATCTATCTATCTATCTATCTATCTATCTATCTATCTATCTATCTATATATTCCTACCAGTTCTTGCTTGCAGGCAAATGGTATTTCTTGCAGATATTCCAAAGCATCATCGTTGCTACTATGCAGTCAATTTGTGAGAACTTCTTGCAGTAGCTAACTAGGTGGTCCACTGTTTCTTTATCTTCTTTGTAAGATATGATATTTGCTGTCTGTTGCTGTCTGCTCATTATTATTATTTTGAAAAGTGTCTTTTCCTGCAAAGGCTCCTGTTGCTGGTTTATGTGTGTCTCTGTCAGGAAGAAATAGAAATTCATTTTGCTGTGTCTTAGAATTTTCCTTGATGCTTTATGGTGACAAGGAGGCTGTGTATCTCTGTCTTTCCACCATGACCATCTATTACACAACTCTGCAGCCACTCTACATGCACTTTTTGATCCAAAAACCCTTCCAAAAAGATACTATATAGGAAAAATAACCATTTAAGTAGCCTTGCTCAGACCACCACTGAAACCTAGAAATCCAGGGAAATGGCAAACTGCCAGTGAGAGAGTGACATAAAATGGCATGTTTTATACCTGAGCATCAACACAAATGAATGTCATCCATTCTCCTTTTACAAAAGATGGGCGGGGAGGGGGGGGGACAATAGAGGCAACTGGTTTTTTTTTGTCACAAGACTGGCTATCAATGAACTTTTAATTCATATAGAGGTTCCCGGGATAGTTTTAGGAAATGAAATAAGTGGGCTTCAGGGAACCTACTTAGCCAGGATTCTTTGATTTATATATGTGCTTATTTACCTTTCTAAATTCCAAGGACTGAGGATAATTTACAGACTGAGAAGACCAATAGATCTAAGAACTTTTAACGCTCTCAGAATCATTAATGCTACTGATTTCCAGGACAGGACAGGACAGAAAGTAAACATCTAGCCACTCTGTGTATCTGATGAAGTGAGCTGCATTTTATAGAATGTAATGCCTTTTAATAAAGTTGAATAATGGAAAAGGGTACTACCAGACTCCTTCTGACTTTCAGATATAGTGTATGGTCTTCCAAATACTGATATGATTCAAATGAGGAAATGGCCACCAATAGAATAAAAAATCAGCAACATCATGGGGCCAAATTTATCTGCAACAAGATCCTAATTTCCTGCTTGGGACAGTTTTCTATTCCCTGCACCATTTTTATGCATTTCACATGCAGTGTTCCCATCACAAGCCTGATGTTGTCTTGATGTTTTTGATGTTTCCAACTTCAACCCCTGAAACACTCTGGGTGGGAACAGTGAATAACACAGATGAGACAAAATGACACTAGGAAAGTTTGGAGGAATGGAAATATAATTTCTAGGATCCTGGTGTGCATTTCCTACCAAGAACTGGAAATTCAAATTCCATGATGCAAAGCTCATGGCATTAAACACACTGTTTGATAACCTCTTTATTTGATGCATCAAAAGGCAGATGATGTGAGACTAATGTACTTTTATAGCTCTTTTTAATTGATGACAGATCAAGTTCCCTGGTTAGTATTTGTATGTCTAGCTTGGACAGGATGTGATTCAAAATCAATGGCCACCTCTTATTATTTCCTGAATGACTAGTTTAAACCTTCTTCTTTTTTTTGTTTTGGAAATGATATTGCTTCCAAACCAATAAAATTTCAAACTTGCTTTTAAGGGTGATGTGGTGATGTTTAGCTATTCTTCAATATGCTTTTATGAGTCACTTTTTACAATGTCATTGAGACTTTTTCCATTATGTAAAAATATAGTTTAATAATCCTGAAAGTTAGAACAATTTATCAGTGGAACAACTTACTTCCAGAAGCTGTAAATGCTCCAACACTGGAAGTTTTAAAGAAGAGATTGGATAACCATTTATCTGAAGTGGTGTAGGGCATCCTGCCTAAGCAGGGGGTTTGACTAGAAGACCTCCAAGGTCCCTTCCAACTCTGTTATTCTATTCTATTCTATTCTATTCTATTCTATTCTATTCTATTCTGGTCTGGTCTGGTCTGGTCTGGTCTGGTCTGGTCTGGTCTGGTCTGGTCTGGTTAGGCTTTTCAAGAAAGATAAATGAAATGAAATGGAAATTTTAACCAATGGTTCTGAAAGTTTAACATTGCCATTATTCTGGCTCAGCAAAAGATAATTAAAAAGCCTGTATATTCAAATGGTAATATAGTGTTTTAAATGACTCTTCAAAACTTATTACTTTTTCTGCAATACTCTTTTTCCAATAAGTAAAAAATCTGATTCCTAATCATGCTATAAAAGCTGGATGCATGCTATCTTTATCCATAAAGATCTTTTTCGTATCATTATGTTTTGTAATTCCCTGTCTGAACTGACTCAGTTTGCTCTTGGCAGGAATCCTTTGTTGTTACTTCTGTTTGATTAGGTAGTATCTTCCCTGCTTTATGGGAGAATATTTGCAAATGGATAAGGTAATTATGTGAGCCTTTGAACCATTGTTTAAATATTTTGACAATTTTGCTGTATGCATTCAGATCCCCAAATGTTCCATTAAATACTGTTAATATAATTGCACACATTTCTTTCTTGTTTCTCAGCAGTGAAACAATAGAAAATTACTGCTCAGAGAGATAGAGAAAAAAAATCATAAATAAGGAAATCAATCTAGTATAGTTTGACAATAAAAAAAACTTACTGTTTTTAATGAAATATTGAATGGTTCTTAAACGTAGATGAATAAACAAAGGAGCACTGAGCATGTATTGAATTCCAAAGTGGAGACAGGCAATTGATTTGTCACCTTAGTTTCTTAAGTACATAGTATGTAAAAAATAATAATAAAAAATATGGAGCCCCTGCAGATTTTACTCCACTAGTCATTGTTGAGCAGGGGTGTCAAACTCGCAGCACCATCTTGTTGTCACGTGACATATTGTGACTTTCCCCCTTTGCTAAACTGGGAGTGGGTGTGGCCACTGCGTGACACATCCAGCCTGCGGGCCATGAATTTGACATCTCTGCTATAGAGAGTGTGGTGCTCATCTCCGTTTCAAAGCCATTGAGCCAGAGCTGTTTGAAGACATATCCGTAGTTAGTTGGTCAGCATGACATTGTGGAGTGCTGATACCTTCCCACCAAAGTGGTACTTATTTATCTACTTGCATTTGTAGGCTTTTGAACTGCTGGGTTGGAAGGAGCTGGGACAAGGATGGGAGCTCACCCATTGCATCGAGCTTATGTCTTGAACCTGTACTCCAGCCGACAAGTTCAGCATCTTAACCCCTCAGCCACCATGCCGCGTAGCATGTGATTAGATTTAAACTGGCTCATGAATACTGTAGTATATTTTCCCTGATGTTAGGTGAAATACGGAAGAAGCTACATGATTTCAGAAAAATTATCCAGAATGTCTAAAAATCCCTCAAATCTTTCCTGGAAATATGTAGAAAATGAAGGGTGGAGTTACAAAAGCCAGGAAATTTTTGGTACAGGCAATTTTATAGATCAACATTCAATTAAAACCAACATTTTTTTCTTGCTGGGACTAATGGATAGACATTTTTTTTAAAAAAAAAGCTATGGCAAAAAGCTGTGTTTGTACACAATGTCTTCTGCAAAACTATTATATGAACAAAATGTGGTTCTTTGCATTTTCTAGATCGTTTTTGTGCAGTATTGTTGCATCAATTCAGATGTTGATGTTCTGCCCCTTGATACTTCCTTTTAAAGGTTAAAATGGTCTATTATGCTAATTCATCCTATTGATTTAAGAACTAAGAAAAATCCTTCCTTCCTTTTTTCCTTCCTCCCTTCCTCCTTTCTGCTCTCCCTTCCCTTCCTCATATTTCCTTTTGTTCTGCCCTCCTTCCTTTTCTTCCTTCATATTGAGAACAGAAAGTCAATGTATGTTTTATCCTGATCAATTGCAGTTTTGTTCTCTTCTTGCATTTCCAGGTTATTGAATTTTATTCCAGTTGTTTCCCTTTCTTCCCTCACTTTCATCTCATTTTGTCTGAAATGAGACCAACAGTTCTGTGAGGCCTCTTGTGTCCACAGGCATCTTTTACAATTTCCTTGAAAAAAACAAAACAAAAGTCGGGTCTTCATTAAACAGCAGGCTTGGCTTACTGTGTTATTAATTAGAGTCAGAGAAAAATGACCTTTTTTTTAAATCTAATGTCTGGGAGGAAAAATTGAGTCCATGATTTCTGTGCAGGAAGTTTTCATCACTTTTGAAAGGGAAGTATATATAGTTCTTTTTTTAGTAACAATTGTTCTCGTGGAGAAATAGCAACAAAAGAAAGTTTCCTCATGATTTCTTCTCTTGGCATATCATTAAAGTATGAAAGCAAAAACATCTGCAGACCACACATTTAGCGTGTGACCCAGTTAAGAGTTATCCTGTAGTAAGATGGGCTGCCAATAAATGTGGTAAATAATAAATAAATTATAATCCAATTAAGGGCACAAATACGGCACTTTATCCATTAGAATTTAATTCAAACTCAGCTCACTTTGGGCAGAATTTCTCTAAAGTTGTCTCCAACTAAAGCAAAATTTCCAGCAAACTTAATTGCCAACTTTAGAATGTTTCAATGTAAATTAATTCCACAGACTGTTATTACTCACTGTTTAGAACTGCTTTTCAGAAGAACTGGTCAAAGGGGCAGGGGAGCTAATGGGTACATTCACTCCTTTCTTGATCTTAGGTGAGATATCACTGGTCACAAATTTCGAGTTGGAGTTTTGGAGTTTTATTTACTATAACATTTATTTCAGTTATATGTATACCACTGACTAGGGAAAAGAAAACGTGTCTCGTAGTTATGTACTCTGCAGCAGTGGTGGGTTTCAAAAAATTTGGAACCTCTTCTGTAGGTGTGGCCTGCTTTCCGGGTCCACTGGTGGAACCTCTTCTAACCGGTTCGGTAGATTTCACGAACCGGTTCTACCGAATAGGTGCAAACTGGTAGGAACCCACCTCTGCTCTGCAGGATATATTTAAAATGACTTTCTTAATAGTGCTATATTTAGGTGCAATATGTATGCTCTGAAAACATGGCAATTTTCCCAGATTATTTTCCTGAGCCTTTAAGAAGATATGGTACTTTACTACTTAAAGCAATTGGCTTTACCAAGTCATAAGAAGATACAAATGATGATACATTGGTTCAGGGTAGCAAAACTATGGCTAGTTTCTGCCTGAAGCTACAGGCAGGTAAAGAAATGTGATTAGGTACTAGTAGTTGAAAAGATCACACTGGCAATCTGGATAATGAACTCAGTATAAAAAAATATTTTATAGGGACGCAGTGGCTCAGTGGCTAAGACACTGAGCTTGTTGATCAGAGAGGTTGGCAGTTCAGCAATTCGAATCCCTAGCGCTGCATAACAGAGTGAGCTCCCGTTACTTGTCCCAGTATCTGCCAACATAGAAGAGATGTCTTCGGACAGCGCTGGGTCTTCGGCTTCGAAATGGAGATGAGCACTGCCACCTAGAGTCAGGAACAACTAGCACATATGTGCAAGGATAACCTTTACCTTTACCTCATTGAAAAGCTTACATCTTTTAAAACTGTTTATCACTTATATCCTGCAGATAGATGATGATGATGATGATGGTGGTGGTGGTGGTGGTGGTGATTATTTTATTTTTTTAAAAATGTGCCTGATATTTTCATTAAGCATTTTTTTTATTATTTGAGAAACATTGATAAGAATCCAACATTGCATTGTTGGCTGGAATTAGTGGTATATAATTCATCTCAAATGTTTGATCTTTAGTCCTTATATTCAGTAGGGGGAAAATTTTGAAGTTTAGTATCATCACTTCTCTAGCTTGCCAAATGTGTTTAAAAAAAGTATCACTAGATATTTTTAAGCTGCAATTTATTATAAACAAAATTGCAATTGTGTCAAAGGGTAAGTAAGTAAATGAGCATAAGTTCAGCTAGTGTAAATATTCAGATCAACTATATTACAGTAGTCTTACATAAATTCCGATGATTGACAGTTGCAGTATAGGAAGTTAGCACCCACCCCTCTCCTAGGAAAATGAGATATTTTAGGAAATATTAAAAGGGCAGAATATTTCTCCTAAAGGGGAGGAAGAAACTCATCCCCCCCCACTTTTGTCAATGGGCTATTAATGCCTGGGGCAGTCTATTCTACATAAGAAAGATCTACCTCCTTCAGGCAGAGCTGTAGTAGGACTTGCCCAAAGCCCTTTCATTATATCATCACCCAGCAAGTGTCAACCAACCCTGGGTCTCAAAAGACAACCTACAAAGTTATCCCTGCATGGCCCCATGGGAGTCTGACAATCAATCAGAATACAAGCTCAAATTCAAAGCCCAACAGAGGGCATAACACCCAGGCACTCTCAACATCTCTGCCCTTTTTGCCTAGGATCTCGGGCCATGTGATCCTGTTCATCAATAAACCTTCTTTCCAAGCAACCTCTGTGAATCCAGTCTCTTTTCCCCCACTTGGAACTGAGCCCAAATGGACATTTCTTCCAACAGTAGGATTTAATGGGCAATTTTCTGTGATCTCAGCAGGCACACGTAGGGTCAGATAAATTTTCCAGTTGAGTGCTGCAGATCATCACAGACATAAAGAATAAGGCTTTACTTTTTGCCATTTCCTTAACTTCATTGATTTATTTTAGGAAGATTTTAGATGCATTAACCTTTATGTGGTCTGAAGATCTATTTTCCTCCCAACATTAAAAAAAAAGAAGTGCTGAACGTTGGAAATTTTGTCCCTTGGTTTTGATTTTTGATTTTTTTTTTTTGATTTTATTTAGCATTTATAGGCCGCCCTTTTCCCTGAGGGGACTCAGGGCGGCTTACAATAGTAAGGGAAGGGGAGTGAAAGACAAAATACAGAAAAAAAATGTGAAATAACTAAAAAGTACTAAAACACAACATTCACTCAGCATTCGGGAGGGGCAGAAGAGTTTATCCCCAGGCCTGACGGGCTAGCCAGATCTTGAGGGCTGTACGGAAGGCAGGGACTGTGGTCAGGGTACGAATCTCCACGGGGAGATTGTTCCATAGCGTCGGAGCAGCAACTGAGAAGGCTCTCCTCCGGGTGGTCGCCAGTCGGCACTGACTGGCGGATGAAATACGGAGGAGGCCCGCTCTATGCGATCTGATGGGACGCAGGGAGATTATTGGCAGGAGGCGGTCTCTCAGATAGTCAGATCCACTACCATGGAGCGCTTTATGGGTGGTAAGTAAGACCTTGAATTGCACCCGGAGATCTACAGGCAGCCAGCGCAGCTCGCGGAGGATAGGTGTTATGTGGGCGAACCGAGGTGCGCCCACAATCACTCGCGCGGCCGCGTTCTGTACTAGCTGAAGTCTCCGGGTGCTCTTCAAGGGCAGCCCCATGTAGAGCACATTGCAGTATTCCAGCTTAGAGATCACAAGGGCTCGAGTGACTGTCGTGAGAGCCTCCCGATTCAGGTAGGGCCGCAACTGGCGCACCAGGCGAACCTGGGCAAATGCAGGTTTGATGGTGTGATCAAGGGAAGGGTGATGAACTAGAGCCATATATATGAGATGGATGGCTATATAAATTGAACAAATAAATATGTGACATAATCCAGATATCCATAGCAAGCCAACTTTAGCTAGTTTCATAGAATATTTTATATATTTGACTAACTACCAGAAAATGCCATAGCTGGGAATTTTTGTTTTTTAAGCCTTGGAAGAAAGCATATAGCAAACCATTTTCTTATCATTAAAAAGAAAACAACATGAAATGACCAAGAGTCAAGCTGGATTCAAGGAATCTTTACTTTAGAGATAGAAAATCACTTTGCAATTTCTTCACCCCCTCCCTATTTTTTATAGAAGATTCAAAACAGCCCCCTAAAATGTTTCATTCAAAACATCACAGAGAGGGGGAAATGCTGGTCAACACAGTTGTTGCTAGAGAAAGATAAGGGGGGGAAAAACCAGTGGGACACATTTTGTGTTCTGTTACTGCTAACAGTATGTTCTGCTTTAAAAATGGTTGGATAAGTTATCTTTCGCTTGCGTCTGGAGAATTTTCATGAGAAGGTTCCTCCAATTTCTCTGCCTACAAATAGAACTGGGCTTTAAAGAAATTTTGCACAGAAATCTAATTGACATATATTATACACAGGAGAGGGAAAGGGAGAGGAGGGAAGAGAGTGTTGGAAGAAATGTTTATATGGGCTCAGTTCCAAGAGAGGGAAAAGTAGCAATAGCAGTAGACTTATATACAGCTTCATAGGGCTTTCAGCCCTCTCTAAGCGGTTTACAGAGAGTCAGCATATTGCCCCCAACAATCTGGGTCCTCATTTTACCCACCTCGGAAGGATGGAAGGCTGAGTCAACCCTGAGCCGGTGAGATTTGAACCGCTGAACTGCTGATCTAGCAGTAGCCTGCAGTGCTGCATTTAACCACTGCGCCACCTTGGCTCTTACAAGTGACTGGATTCACGGAGGTTGCTTGGAAAGGAGGTTTATTGATGAACATGACCACATGGCTTGAGATCCTGGGCAAAAAAAGGGCAGAGATGCTGAGAGTCGCTGGGTTTTATGCCGTCTGTTGGGCTTTGAATTTGAGCTTGTGTTCTGATTGGTTGTCAGACTCCCATGGGGCCATGCAGGGGTAACTTTGTAGGTTGTCTTTTGAGTCCCAAACCTAGTTGACTTTTGCTGGGTGATGATGTAATGAAAGGGCTTTGGGCAATTCTGCCTGAAGGAAGTTGATCTTAGACTGGCCCAGGCCTTAATGGCCCATTGAGAACGGTGGGGGTTGGGGATGAGTTTCTGCCTTCTCTTTTTTTGAAAAAAAATTTTTTTTTGTTTTGTTTCTCATACATACATTCACAAATATACATTTCTCATAGATATTGTTAATGTTATATATTACCCTTTAACATTTATAATTCCATTCTTTCCCTAAATATATAATAGTATAATTGAGATTGCTTTCCTTCCATCCCATACATCGACCTTGTATTTCAACAACCCTACTTCTTCTTCCCTCCCTTTTTCTCCTCCTCTCCCTTCTTAACTACTTTCTTCTTTCGTCCTCTCCTTTCTCTTTTCTTCTTCCCCTTCCTCTCCCCTACTCCTCCCCTCTTCCTACCTTTCCTACCCTCTCTTCTACTCTTACTACCCCTCCATTATTTCATCTCCTTTACTTTTTCTTCTCTCCTTCCCTTTTCCTCTCTTCTCCTCTTGTTTGTTTGTTTGTTTTGTTTTGTTGAGCTTGTATGCCGCCCACTCCCGAAGGACTCCAGGTGGCTTACAATAAAACAAGGGAGGGGGATAATACACAAGACAACATATTAAAATATAGAACAGTCACAACTTCCGAGGGGCTGAATAGTTCAAAAGTCCCCCGGCCTGCTGGAGCAGCCAGGACTTAAAGGCTTTGCGGAAGGCCAGGAGGGTAGTGAGTGTCCGGATCTCCACGGGGAGATCGTTCCAGAGGGCTGGAGCTGCAACAGAGAAAGCTCTCCCCTGGGGAAGCCTCCTCTTCCCTCTCCTCCTCTCCCCCTACCTCCTTCTGTTGTTGTATTTTCATATTTTCCTCTTCAACCTGATGTATTTTCAGGAGTTTCTTCTTCCCCTTTAGGGGAAATGTTCTGCCCTTTTAATATTTCTAAAATATTTCATTTTTCTAGAAGAGGGGCAGGTGCTAACTTCCTACAATCGGGAGAGGGGAGAGAGAAAGATCAATTCATGCTGGGTAGAGAATTCTGGGAATGGATGTCCACATATCTTAAAGGTACCAGTCTTGAGAAATACTGGGTCAAATTATTTACCTTCCTGGATCTATGTTGAATATTCCAAGGAACCCATCCTGTGCATTCCAAATGTTACTGAATTAAAACTCCCAGCCTCTGCAGTAAATACGGCCAATGACAGGAATATTACTAAGGATTGGGGTCCAATATCTACAAGCCTGTTGGAAGGAAAATCCAAGCTGGGAGAAAAACTGTGGAAACAACATAGAGGGTGGAGGCTGATTGAAAAGAAAGGTCCATTTATTGATGAACAGAACCACCAGGGTTTGCGATTCTGGTGCACCTGAGCAATTGGTTTGATGAGTACATGGATTTTATAAATTTCAGAGATGCTGCTAGGAGGGTTAGAGGGGTGAAATCAAGTTACCTTGGTTCCGGTTTGCAAATGTCCAACTCCACGCATGTGCAGGATCTTCCACGTATATGCAGAGCGTCAAAAACAGGACGTGATGACGTCTGGGTGGGTGGGCAGAGCCTGCTACCGAGTGTGCCTGCAAAAGTAAGTAGAACAGCGGAGGGGGGGAAATCCGTTGTGCCATGCAATTGAGATTAGCTAGAAAGCAGAAAATCTGACGACTCTAGCTAATATAAAGTGCGCGTCATCGTGGGATCGTGGGAAATACCAATTTGCCAGAACTGGTAGCATTTTTTTTACTACTGGTTTGGATGAACCAATAGCATTTTTTACAGCAGGTTTGGGTGAACTGGTCCGAACCAGTAGCATTTCATCCCTGGGGGGGGGGAGGGGGTTGTGCAATGTCTGAAATGCCCTTAGGGGATTATGTAAAGTAGTGCCCTCTGTGCATTCTGCTAAATGGTAGTGGGTTAATCCTATTATGTCCAGAAGGGTCATGTCCTATTCTTAATCTCATCACCTTGGAGCTCAGGTTCTTTTGTTTTCTAGATAGGCTGGCCCAGTCTTTCTTAATGGGAACAAAATATCTGTTGGGGAGGGGGGTAATTAAGAAAGACTGAATCTGCTTGGTCTTTGAAAGCACATTTTTCCATTTCTAGCTAAATAAATATAATATACTGCCTTTTTAATATTTACCAAAATATTCCATTCTTGTAGGAAGGGGGATGGTGGCTTCCCACAAGCCAAATAATTGTTTTCACAGAGGTCCATTCTTCAGGAACTCATTTCTTTGTCTATTTCAGAACAAAACCTGCTTCTTTGGAAGACATGAAGACTGAAGCTACAGTTGGCAAGGAATAGGTTCTGCTGCTGAGTTGTAGAATCAGTTCTGAAGAAGCTTCTTGGATGGGAAGCAAGACATCTTCAACCAAAAAATGACTACTTTTACTTCAACTGAAATAACACAAGGGCTATCAATAGATACAAACTCAATGTAATCCGTTCTAATCTTGATTGCAGGAAAAACGATTTCTGAGTAGTAAATGTGTGGAACACCCTACCTGATCCCGTTGTTAGTTCCTCTAAGCCTCATGCCTTTTACCTTAAACTGTCTACCGTGGACCTTACAAATTTCTTAAGAGGTCCCTACGGGGGCATGCATAAGTATATCAGCATGCCTACTATCCCTGTCCTACTGTCCCATTTATATGTACTGTTTTTATGTGTTTATGGTTCTGCTTATTTATATCCATTTATTTGTGCCTTTTTATGTGTTTTCATACTTGTTTCTTTGTACTTGTTGACAAATAAATAAATAAATAAACAAAGAAACAAAGAAAGTTGCTTTTTTTTGGGGGGGAGCCCATTTAGTACTCCTGCTTGATTCTCACCCTTCCCATCTGGTGCTTTTTTCTTTTCTAACCCTCACAGAAATGTCTCCAAAGTATATAGCATTATTCTATCATCATTCTGTTGATAATAAAATACATTCAAATGGTTTCCAATAACTTTTTGGAAAAGTAGCCAAACCGTGTAAATAATACACGACCTTGAAATTATCAATTTTTCGAGGTTGGCAGCCACCCGCATTATTTTTATAATCCTGAATATAATTGATTTGGCATAAGTATCTGCTTTGAACATCTGAGGCAATCAAACATTTAAAAAAATGAGCGATATATGCAAGTATGTACATAGGAGAAATCAATTCTTATGTAGCATAACAAATAGTGGCCAATGATCCTTGTCTTGTTTTGCTGGAGATAGAGAAGAATCTTGACCGCAATATTTATTAATGAATACCGAATAATCCAATTTTGTTTTATGTCCCTCCTTTATAAAATATGGGAAGCTATAATGTAAAATTCCATTCGGTAATTCAAAGTGCTAAAGAAGACTAAGTAAAGGAGCGCTATTGCATTATATTACATTTATTTTTGTATTCTATTTCTTATACCAGAGCTTCTTGAAGTATTTACAGTTACAAAGTGCCAAATATATAATAAAATATTTGTAACAATATAAATCAATATTCAATCACATAAAGATAATAAATATAAACAGGTAAGAAAGTAAAATCAAAACATTTGTAGTGGGAAGGTTTATAATGTACGAACATAACCATGCAGACAGAAATGGTGGATTGTTTCTCAGGATGGGTCATTTTTAAGAGAATAACTAGGAAGAAAAGCTATTAGCTGTATTCAAATAAATCAAGTTAGGATATTCTTTTCTTTCTTTGCTTTGCTTTGCTTTGCTTTTGGCTATTTTTTTTTAAATAAGAGAATTGGTTTTTTTTTTTGGAGGATTAAGCATCTTTGTAGCAGAACTTCACATTAATTATTTCTTTTGTAAAACCATCAAATATCCCTGATCTCAAGGCAAAGTTCAATAATTCCAGTCAGCTTTTTCATGTCTTTGAAGGGAAGTAGATAAATTGAACCTGTTCCTTTCAGACTCTTTAGTTCTAGTTCAATTGTCCAGAACTCTGTTGGAAGAAATGCCCTTCTGGGTTCAGTTCCAAGTGGGGAGAAAGACACTAGAAACATGGTGGCTTTTTGGAAAGATGGGGTCAGGATCACATAGCTTGAGATCCTGGGCAAAAAAGGACAGAGATGCTGAGAGTCACTGGGTTTTATGCCCTCTGTTGGGCTTTGAATTTGAGCTTGTATCCTGATTGGTTGACAGATTGCCTTGGGGCCATGCAGGAGCAACTCTATAGGCTGTCCTGAGTCCCAAGCTTGGTTGACTCTTGCTGGGTGATGATGTAATGAAAGGGCTTTGGGCAATTCCTCCTATGGCTCTGGCTGAAGGAGGTAGATCTTTATTATATAGAATAGACTGGTCCAGGCCTTAATGACAAAGGTCATTAAGTTACTTCCTCCCTTTTAGGGGAAATATTCTGCCCTTAAATATTTCCTAAAATATCTCCTTTTCGGAGGAGAGGGGTGGGTGCTAATGCCCTACACCTCCAGAGCAGGAATATTTACCCAATTCATTTATTTATCAATTATATATCACTGCTTATCTAAGTAATGGAACTCTATCTACTGTAGTTATTTAGCTCATCCCCAACATTTATGTTAATGTGATAACTGAATCAGACAAATGGATCCCCTTAGGAGGTTGAAGAAAAGCAGTTGTTACCCATTTGGGATTCATCATAGCTGGTAGTAAATATGGAGCTATTTTTACTTGAAGGTTGTGCGACCTTCAAAATAATAAAATCATTTAAAAAATAACCACATTTTTACAGAACAAAGTTTACCTTAATATAATAGTTTTTACTAATACAAGCATTCTGATATTTGCAGTTCTTTTTTTAAAAAAATCATAAATTAGTTTCAAATGGTTTTTTATTGAAGCAATTTTACTTTTTAATCTGTTCATTAGTTTGATTGAATGTATTTTATTTCCATAGCTGGCCAACTCAACCCAGTGACCCAGAGCAGCTTACTATTTTACTGGATTTTACTTATACATAAATATTTTCTCATACACACATGTACATATGTATGTATGTATGAAGCATATTTTTTGGACTATAAGACACTCCGGACTATTAGACATACCTAGCTTTTGGGAAGGAAACAAGAAAAAAAATCTCCCTCTCTGCAATTTGCCTCCTTGCAGCAAACAGCAAACAGCCTAGTCAGCTTCAACACAGCCTGATTTACTATGAGCAGCTGATTGGTGTTTGGATCTCCCATCAGGAATACCGCCTATCAGGCTGTGGGGATCACCATTAACCATCACCACTGTTGCCACTCATCACTGCCACCTATCGCTGCCTCCGTGTGCCCCATTTTTGGCCTCCATGTATCCTGTTTTTGGGCCATTCCAGGTGGTAGGGATTCCCGCTGCTGATTATCCTTACCACCTGGATGGGTCAAAAATGGGGCATACAGAGACCAAAAATGGAATGTGCACAGACCAAAAATCGGGTGTGTGGAGATGGCAATAGCAGCGATGGGCAGGGACAATGGCAATGGACAGTGGCAATCCCTGCAGCCTGGAACAGCTGATAGGGGGTATTCCAGGAGGCACATCACACTGCCAATCAGGCTGTGCTGAAGCTGACCAGACTGTTTGATGCAAGGAGCCAAATTTCTGGAAGGCAGAGGCTGAAGGGTGGAGCGGGGCTTTGGCAACATTCACTTTATAAGATGCACAGACATTTCTACTTTGTGGAGGGGGAGTGAGTGAGTCTTATGCACCAAAAAATACAGTATGCATTTATGTTTCTCACATTCTTGTCTCACAATCAGGAGGTTGTGAGTTTTATCCTAGATGGCAGCAGATATTTAACTGTCAGCCTGCAAATATAATATATCTGCTGTGAGCTACACATAGGCATCAGGAAGGGCATCCAGCCAGTAAACACTCAGGTCCATTCAGTCATCCTGACTCCATTCCATGAATTCTTCACATCTATTTTCTAGACAGAATCCACATATTGTATTGTGTAGCCTTTATTCTCATTGTACATCATGTATACAACAAAATTGGTTATCTCAATTGAGCTTTAAAATAAAACAAATATAGTTAATATTGCTAACTGATGCTAAGAATCATTGCTAATTTTTAGAAACCAAACCAATTTCAGATACGAGATTTTAATTCTAGAATAGTTTCCAGTTCAAACTAGATCAGATTTATGTTTAAAAACAAAAATTATTTTAGACATTGAGGCATACTCCCACAGTATAGTCATTCTTACAAAGAGGGCATCAAAAGACATTTAAAGTCCCTACAGGTGCTGATGTACCCAATACCATATTGAGTATATTTTGAAATAATGTATAATTTAGCAGAATTTAATAAAAACAACATGTCTGATTATATCCTATAAAAGAAAAAAAATGGTATCTATCAGAGGTGGTATTCAGCAGGTTCTGACCAGTTCTGGAGAACCGGTAGTGGAAATTTTGAGTAGTTCAGAGAACTTGTAAATGCCACCTCTGCTTGGCCCCAGAGTGGGGTGGGAATGGAGATTTTACAGTATCCTTCCCCTGCTACACCCACCAAGTCACACCATGCCCACAAAGCCACACCCACAGAACCTGTAGTAAAAAAAATTGTATCCCACCACTGGTATCTATCTATAATTCAATTTGTTCAGGCCGCAATGCATGATGTGAAAAAATAAACCTTACAAGCATATAGATGATTTCAATTTTTTAATCTTTGAAATATTAAAAGGTGTAGTTAAACCATATGGTAAATCTTGAGTCATATTACTCTGGCTTAATGAGTTTCTACTGGAAGTTTTGGTCATTAATTTCCCAGGCTGGTTTACTGGGGGGAAGGAATCATATTTTTAGTATAATCCTGCTACATCTGGATTTGATTCTCAAGTGTTCTAACAAAGATTTTTTATTTTCCTATTCTATGATCATTTCTGGGTATAGTATCACACAGGCAGCAATGTTTTATGGTTTAACACCTCTATCTAGTTAAGGAAAATATTAATGATTATATTGATTTTGTCTGAGTGTCCTTGTTATGAATATAATATATCAGAAAACTCTGCAAATCTTTCCAGAGCTTTGAGATAAATTATCTGTTTATTTGGACTTCAGTACCATCCATACAGTATGATTTTTGGAACAGCTAATAATAACATTTTCTGCAAGTAAATCACCAGGAATGAAATTACTGTTGCCTTCCATATTTTGACAGATGCACTTCTCACTTCCTCTATGTTATGCATAAACTGGCACACTATTCTATTAAGATAATTTTTGGAAAATAAAAGATATAGTACTGTGTGCTTATTAAAAATGTATTTGTTATAAAACAGATGCTTTTTCAATTAGTCCATAGAGCTCTTTGTAATTCTTCTAATGGTCCAGAATAACTTCCATAGCACAATTGCCAGTATTAATTTATAAACGTAAAAAAGATGACAAAAATAATGTTCATGTATGAATATCTGTCCATAGTATATGTTAAACATAGTTATAGGTTTCAATGACAATTAGAACAGGTATTCAAAGTTCTAAACCAGTGATGGTGAAACTTTTGGGCACCAAGTGCCGAAAAGGTCGTGTGGAAATGTCGCTTGTGCGGTTGTCGGGACTGTGCTCTGGGAAATGCCAAACTTCCAGGTTCTAGCGCTCATCTGCGCCTGACGATCAACTGACTAGGGCGCATGCCTACAACAGTTTTTGGCACCGCCACACACGTGAAGGACAGCTGATCATCAGGTGTGCATGCACGCTAGAAATCCGGAAGACAAACAAATAAGGCTGCGTGTGCTGGGCGACATGGCTTTGCATGTCACTTGGTCATGCATGCCATAGATTCACCATCACAGCTCTGAACAGACATCCAAATCACCCAGCTCTCTAAAGCTCATGGTTTTTTTTTTTCCCAATGAAAATATCTATAGAGTCCTTGGCGCTCTCTGAGCTTGGTTGATTTCTTGTAATGTTTGATGATCAAACTAAATAACATGATCGGTGCTAGTAAGGAGTGGGATTTGCTCTCAGTACATATTCTAGTGGCTTGTTCTGTCAGTGATGGTGGAAATGTTTGTTACCTAGTTTGGGTAATGAAATATCTTCAAGAAAGCAGCCAAGCTCCAAGAGCAACCAAGGACCCCTCATTTCCACCCTGAGCTATAAATGTGCTTCCTATTGAAAATATTTGTCCATGGCTACTCTTAAATAAAACTGTAACCTGCAGTTCCAAACTAAAGACTAGTTTACAATGTGTTCAATCTGTTGTTCTTGGTCAAAAGAGAAGTGTTTAAGTTCCACTGGCTATTCATTTTACATAAAATTGTAATATGTGTTCCCTGGTGGTGGGTTTCAATTTATTTTATTACAGGTTTGCTTGTGCGTATACATGCGATGCTTCTGCACATGTGCAGAAGCATCCAGGTGGATGGGGGGGGGGGCTTCCTGCCACGGCCACTACCAGTTCGCCCGAGCCAGGCCGAACCGGCAGAAACCCATCTCTGATGTTCCACAAAAAGTGCTTAGGAGTTGCAGAGTGTCCAAACTCTAGGTCTGTCAAACGCAGTGAAAATATTCTTTTCCATTCTCTATCCATTTTCTGTCTATCTCTATATATTTATGGCCAAGGTGGATGACTTGCTGACTGCCAGGTGATTTAGATTTTATTTAGCTAGAAATAAATCATAGGAGTGAGATTTAATATATTTAGCAAAAAAATGAAGGGAAAAAAACCCTCTCCATAAATAAAATTATTCTCACATATTGAAGAAACTAACCAATGAAAGGCCATCCAGGAAACATGTGGATTCCATTGTTAAATACATTCTGCACTGTACTTTTTCGGAACTACTTCTAGAGGGAGATGGACTTCTGATGATGTTAGTTAGAAGGAAATAAATTTAATAAACATGAACACACTGGATCCTTCAAGATGTGACTAGCATGACAAATTAGTCTTAGAAATTTAGAAATTTAGTTGCAGTAATTACGCCAGAACTAGGATGGTACAATCTCACTTTAGATAGACCTCTGCACATCATCCCTTATCTAATTTGTAGGTCCAGAATTTCATGATGGCATAATTCAATTGCAGTCGGCAGTTCATTTAGATTTAGTTCACTCTGAGTTCACTCAGAGCCACAGCACTTCAGTTTATGTTGACTGAAAGTTCAAGCTCTTATTCAGGAAAAAAAAAAGATTTGACCATAGACTATAATAAAATACTGTATCCAGTTTTGGTTGCAACAATGTAGTGAAGAAGTTAAGACTCTAGAAATAGTGCATAGAAGAGCAACAAAGATGATTAGGGGACTGGAGGCATATGAAGAATGGTTGTAGGAACTGGGTATGTCTAGTTTAATGAAAAAGAAGGACTGGGGGAGACATGATAGCAGTGTTCCGACAGCTCAAGGGCTGCCACAAAGAAGAGGGAGTCAAGCTATTCTCCAAAGCACATGAGAGTAGGACAAGAAGCCATGGGGGTAACTAATCAAGGAGAGAAGGAACCTAGAAGTAAGGAGAAATGTCCTGATAGTTAGAACAATTCATCAGTGGAACAATTTGCCTCCAGAAGTTGTGAATGCTCCAACACTGGACATTTTAAAGAAAATGTTGGATATCCATTTGTCTGAAGTGGTGTAGAGTTTCTTGCCTAAGAAAGGGATTGGACTAGAAGACCTTCAAAGTCCTTTCCAACTCTGCTATTCTATTCTATTCTATTCTATTCTAAAATCAACTTATTTGGGTGGAGAACCATATTGCAGTGAGTACAGCTATCTGAAAAGAATAGTAAATCAAACTTGAAAAATATTATTTAATATTCAAAAATCTTCTGTAACACTGGAAAATGTAATGCTTTTTTAAAGTAGTTTGTTGAAGAATGAAAATTATTATTTTTATGCTGTGATATACTTTTGCCCTCTGTGTCTCTTTCACTTGGTCTTTCTATGAAAACAGCAGCTACCCAACAAAGTATATTTGATAGAAATTGTGGTGGAGGGATTGCAGTGCAGAAAACAGATACCACACATGCCAGCCACCAGGGCTTCATAGAGTTTCTTAAGGATAGAAAACTCATTGGCCATTCAGTGAAATTATTGAGAATTGCTGAATCATTTTTTTTAAATAGCCCAATTTCTTGCAGTCTGGTCTCCAAATGAGATATCATATTCTGCATGAGTGGGACATCCAGACTTGTTTGAAAGTCAGCATTGCACGAAGAAGACATTTTTAAAAGAGCGGCATGTGTTTATAACATCTCTTTTTAATACAGTTTAGATTAATATTGTTAAACCATTATGAGTTTGACTGTAACACAAAGAGTATTGAAATAAAATGATTACATAAAGCATGAGAGGTAGAATCTGATCAGAGACATATCGGATAACACTATTTCCTATTTTAGAAAGGGGAAGAACTCAAAATAATTCCTCAATACTGTATAAAAAAGGCTGCCTGATCCATGCCCCATTTGAAAAATCATTCAGATTTAGATTGATTGGTTTTGAGATGTATTAGTGTTAAGCCTCCCTCTTCACTTATTTACTCTAGATAAGGCATAGTTTAATTTAGATCTAGATAATCACAAATTGGAATTTTAAGTCGTTCCTTATCAGACTCAAAATTTTAAACATAATTAAACTTTATTTCCCTGTGTGCTAGTCTCCGTCTAAAGTTGGTCTTCAAAATGTTTGCTGGGTTATATAAAAAAGAGAATGGAACTGAGCATAACCATGAAACCTGAAGCTAAATCACAGAGAAGATGTTGATATAATGATTTATGGAGAGGTTTAAATGGGGCACATTTGCTGTCTCCATTTCTAATTTCTGTGATGACTTTTATTTTCCCTAGATGAATTAAAAGAAATAAGTGGGAAAAGGGTGTTCTCTCGAATACAACATCAGCTTGGTAGAAAATAAAAGTGGAAACAATGCAGTCCCATAGTTTGATTTTTATTATACTTTGTTGCTCAAAAAAAAAAAAAAAAAAACCCCATTGGTGTGATAGACAAAAGGCAGCTGTACTTGAGAATCTGGTAGGAAATAACTTCCCTAGTGTCCTGTTGAATGGGAAATTGATTTTTTTTAATAGTAGCTTTTTTATTAATTAGTGGTGGGATTCAGTTAGTTCACGCCTATTCGGGAGAACCAGTTGTTAACTATCTAAGCAGTTCGGAGAACCAATTGTTTGAAGAATTCTGAATTTTTCCACTTTATGGGTCTAATCCTATAAGAAAGGCAGGAAGGAAACATTCTGGTGTTGTTTCTAGCCTAATCTTTATTGCCCTGCTTACAGAAACTGCCTCTCCGGTTAACCCTTATTACATTGTAACAGCTAAGGTGAAGCACCCATCGATGTGAATGACATTGAGTTGGCTATGCCCATCCAGTCACATGACAACAAAGCCATGCCTACCCAGCTGGTTATTAGCTCAGAGAACCAGTTGTTAAATTATTTAATCCCACCACTGTTATTAATGGATATGTCATCTACCTGTTTCCATTTAATGAGACATCCACAATGTTCAAATTGTGTTTACTGTTACTGGAATACTTTCTCTCTAGTTCTGGAGGGCCATCCCCTTCCTCTTTAAAAGGAAGGAGGGAAGGAGGGAGGGAGAGGGAAGGAGGGAGGGAGAGAGGGAGAGGGAGAGGGAGGGAGGGGGGGAGGGAGGGAGGGAGAGGGAGAGGGAGGGAGAGGGAGAGGGAGAGGGAGAGGGAGGGAGGGAGGGAGGGAGGGAGAGAGAGAGAGAGAGAGAGAGAGAGAGAGAGAGAGAGAGAGAGAGAGAGAGAAATACTCAGACCAGATGTTTCCTTATTGTGTTACCACAAATCTGTAAAGGTCTTCTAGAAAGAAAAATAAAAGGAGCCCAAAAAACCCTAATATATTTTCTCCGGTTCCATTCCAAAAAAGGAATTTTCTACAGCATTTTCCAACTGTTTAGTTGATTCAGTTAATCTCTTGGCCTACGTGGTCTTTGTCTCTTAAAGTTTCTTTACAGCATCATTGAGCTGATACAAAGCCTCTCCTTATTTTTGCTAAATCAGCACAATACAATTTATGAAGAATGTTCAGAGTTGGTATAAATCACCAATGAGGGAATGACCTATGTTACAGATGATAAGGGTAGTTTGGGGGAAAATCACAGAAAGATTTGTTCAAGCAGTCAACAGAATATGGCATTATAAAAACTGATAGAGGACAGAAGTTCTATGAGGATCAAAGTTATTCAGGCAAGAAAGTAGCTGGCCCTGTGCGGCTACAACAATTGTGCTAAAATGTCAGCAAATAGTCTAATTCAGTGGTCCCCAACCCCCGGTCCGCGGACCGGTGCCGGGCCGTGGAGTACCTGGCACCGGGCCGCGGAAGCCGGGTGTTCGCTGTCCCAGGCGGCCCCGCTGCGGGGAAACGGAAGCCCCGAGAACAAAACAGGCGTCAACGCAGAGAACGGGAGCCTCGCAGAAACAGCCCTTCGGGCGCTTCCTCTGCAGCCGGAAGCTTCAGCGGCCAAGGCGGCTCCGCTTGAAGAGGCTCTTCGAAGCTTTTTCCGGCACCGAGAGGAGGGCTAACCCGCCCTCCCTAGCCAGGGCTCCGGCTTTGCCACATGCGATGCTCGGCGCATCCCCCGCTGCTGCATGGCCTGCGAACCCCGGCAGCTCCGCTTTCTGGCTGCAGCAAAAGCGACAAGGCACCTGCCGAGCGGCCCCAGCCCAGTTGGCAGCGGGCATACGGTCCCAGCCCAGCCAGCCTCATCGCAGCGAGGGGCTCTTGGGGAAGCCGCCTTGCTCGCCCCCCGACCGGCTAATTTGCAGAGCGAGGCTTCCCCGATGCAGTCCCGGCGACTTCCCTTCGGCTCGTCGGAGCTGCCCCGCGGCCAAGAAGTAGCTGGGAGGGCTGCCGCGGCTCCCCTGGGCGAGGCCTGACCGTGTCTCGGGAGGCGCCCACGCGAGCACGGCTCAGCCGGCAGCCAGGCGGGCCTCCGGAAGCGCTGGCGTTCCTCTTCAGTAGGATCGCCGAGAGGCTGAGGGCAGAGCCGCTCCCTTCCTCCCCATGGAGCCCACCGTGGGGAGGGGGCGAGGAGGGAACTGCCGTTCGTCCTGGCAGGTGGGGGCGGCGGTTCACCGGGGAGATGATCCGGAGGTAAGCACGGCTGACGACCACGCCCGCCCACCCACCTCCTTGCGGGCCACTTTGGCCTCGGCGTGCCGGAACTTGGACACCCTGAACAGGCTCATGCACCTCTGAAGGACGGCGACCAATGACCGCCCTCTGGGCTAGTGCCCAGAACCACTTCGCGGGAGCCCTGTGGGCGGAGGGGGTGGGCAGGCAGGGGCGCAGGGGCGCAGGGGCGCGAACAACGCCCCCCCCACCCCTGCGCGCGCTCAGCGGGCCACGGTAAAATTATCAAAGGCTGACTGGTCCGCGGCGATAAAAAGGTTGGGGACCACTGGTCTAATTTACTGAAGATGTATCTTCAGTTGGGGACAGTGGCAAATACTTGTTTGCTCATCAGGGTCACAGTTCTAATCTCTGGTAGTCAGGGAGTCTGTAGAGGGGGAAGGGATCCAAGATGGTTTCCGCAATGTGCAATCAAAACTCTAAATATTTTTTTCCAAGTACTACAAAGCATGTTAAACAGCATCTGAGCTGGGACTGTGATTTTTTGGAGGTTTGTTTTCTTAATCTCCTTCCTGCAGATACCCTGCTGGTTATGTTGTGCCTCTATGTACATCTCTCTTTTCCTTTCTCGCATTCTTTCGCTATCTCTTCTTGTCTATTCGCTTGTGCGTGTGTTTTAGTGCAGTTCATTTCTTGTTGGTCAGGTGTGCATATTTTATTGGCCAGATCATAGAAATAATTTGTAAAATGTAAAAAATAATGTAAAAACGTAAAAACATAAAAACGTAAAAACATAAATACGTAAAAATGTAAAAACGTAAAAACAATGTAAAAATGTAAAAATAATGTAAAAATAATGTAAAAAATAATGTAAAAATATAAAATGTAAAAATAATGTAAAAATAATGTAAAATAATGTAAAATAATGTAAAAATAATGTAAAAATGTAAAAATGTAAAAATGTAAACATGTAAAAATGATGTAAAAATGATGTAAAAATAATGTAAAAATAATGTAAAAATAATGTAAAAATGTAAAAAAATAAAAATGGTCAAAGGTATAAACCAGTTACCAAGCATCAAAATTTTTATCACATGATCATAGGGATGTTACAAAGGTTATAAGTGTAAAAAATTGTCATGAATCACTTTTTTCAGTGTGTAAATTTGAACTGTCACTAAAGGAACTGTTGTAAGTTGAGCACTTCCTATACTGATAACACTCTCTTTTCTCTCTATGATCCTTTCAGCTTATAGCTAAGTCAATGGTCCCAATGTACTATGTTCACCTGAAAATAAGACCAGGTCTTATATTAATTTTTGTTCCAAAAGACATATTAGGTCTTATTTTCTGGTTAGGTCTTATTTTGGGGAAAATACGATACTAAATGCATCCATCTGGCTGACAATGTTCACTGGGGCTTTTTTTTGGGGGGGGGGCGTAGCCTTATGATTATCCTGAAAAATCATGCTAGGACTTATTTTCCAGTTGGAGGGGTTTTTTGCTTTTATTTTCTCATTGGACTAGTATATAATACAGTTCAAATAACTTTCTTTTGTGAAGTTTACAGCTCTGTTAAGGTCCCTGATTTGGGATTCACTGAGGTTTTTTTTTCCCCTCGAGGTTTTAACCAGGCCCAGTACTGCTTTTTCCATATTGGCCACTTACCACATTTTTTTTTCAAATTATCTTCAGAATATTTAAGTTTCTTACAAACCATTCTAAACCCTTGAACTGAACACATTTTAAAAAAAACAGTATCTATGACATTTAAAAAAGACTTATTTGCCTTTTTTCATTCTACCACATTTTGTGTCTTAGCAACACAGCTATTATTTAAGCAAGGATTTAGTGGAATTCATTATTTTATTTGCATTGTGTATGTGTCAAAATTATTAATTGGATTCAATCCTACATATCTATTTAGGGTATTAAATTTTTATCTCATTGTAACCAATGTGACATTACTGTGAATAAAATATATCTAAACCTTATATTTATTTACTGATTTTTTTTTATAGAGAGAGACTTTTAGATAGATTTACCTGAACCCATTTTTCAAAATTAGTAACAAATAATGATAAAGAACAGTATATATAAAAACAATACATTTTACTTTAATTAAATTATCTGGGAACCAGGAACTGGGTAATAAAGAATCATTATACTTTTAATTACATACAATTAATTATATTAATTGTGAATAATTAACATTTTAAATCATGTAAATATCCTCCTCATGACATTGATTTGGGAGGGGTTAAATTTTTCTGTTAAAACAATTTTTCAGCCTATGTTTATGATTTTGATTATATGTTACAATATTATTTAATTCTGTTGTAATTATGTCCAAGGATTGGTTTGGTCTTTTCTGATTTTATTTTTAGACTGCTTATGTTGATGCTGCTTCCAAAACCAAATTGTGTATAAACATTCTGAATCATAATCTGCTTGGGTTAGACTCATTAAAATAAACTATGTTTTAATATTCAAGTGAAAAAACAAACAAACCACAAAATAAGACTAGCCAGCAACATTGGAAAGATGATATTAATAAAATCAGCAAATGTATGGAACAATCCAACTGTTCATTGAAGATTTAAAATTTTTGTTTCTTTCTTTCATTTCACTGAAAATTATTAACGATGTTAGAAGTCTTGAATTCCCTTCATTATGAAATTAATTAGCCTTTTTAATCACAACAAGGATGTTTGTGTGTATATGTGTGTGTAGAGAGAGATAAGAGTAAAGATTAGGATCATGCTATGACAGACAACCACTGTGCTGTTTTGCATAATTACAGGTATCCGTAGGCAAAGAAGTTTCACATTTGATCTTCTACTCTAATTTCCATATATTTAACATAAATTCCTCAGTGGTTTTATTTGAGATTTTCCTACAAGAGAATGTTTAGTAAATGAAACATGATCCACATACATTCTTACACTGCAATGAGTTTTAATGCATTCTTTACGCGCATCCTGGAATACTTTCTGCTCTATATCGCTACTTTCCCTTCGGGGAAAAGGGTGGCATATAAGTGCAATAAATTCAATTCAAATTCAATACTATTGTTCAATTAAAAGAAAGAAAGAAACCATTCATCAGTTTTAATTCACAGGATTAAAACAAACAAACAAACCCAACCCAAAAATGTTGTTGTTAGTTTAGAAGTTATGTCTGACCCATTGTGCCCCCATGGACAATGTTCCTCCAAGCCTTCCTGTCCTCTACTATCCTCTGGAGTCCATTTAAGCTCATGTCTGCTGCTTCAGTGACTTCCACCCAGTCACCTCATTCCTTTCTTCTTTTGCCCTCAATCGTTCCCAGCATTAGGCTCTTCTCTAGTGAGTCCTTCCTTCTCATTAGGTGGTCAAAGTATTTGAGTTTCATCTTCAGGTTCTGGCCTTCTAAAGAGCAGCCAGGGTTGATCTTCTCTAGGACTGACCGGTTTGATTGCCTTGCAGTTCAAGGGACCCGCAGGAGTCTTCTCCAGCACCAGAGTTCAAAGAATCTGAGGTAAGTTGTCAGGTGTTATGAAGACAGGTTCTCAATCCTTATAGATACTAGCAAATGTTTTCCAGACTCCATGGAAACTTGTGGAAACAGCCAACCTTAATAAGAAAAAGATGGGTGTAGATTTATGCAGCCAAGAAAATAACCACAAATGTATGGATTTGCTGATGGCAGGACAACTTGCCAGAAACATGCATCTGTTGACTATTCTGAGTCTATTGCTCCTAAATACATGATACTGCTGCTAATGAAAGTTTTATATATTTTCTATTACTAGAATGTATAAAGTGCCACACAGATCCATTACATAGGCACACTTGACTTGGAAATCAAGCTCCATTTCAACATAAGGAATATGAATCTACCCATTGTTCAACTAGCCATGTGTGCTAAAGTGGTCTCTAGCTTTCACTAATTTAACAATGCCGTGTAATTAAAGGTGGAAGGCATGCATTCCTAAATTATTAATCTACTCTGCTTCTTACCATTTTAGGGTTCCATGATTAAATAAATAACACATTTGATTACAAAAATATTCACATAGCATGCTCTGTCTCCATTGAAACATTAGAAAGAAAGGCTATAATTGAAGGCATAATCCTTTCAAAAATGGCTGAAGTATCTAAGAAGTTCAGATTCTGGTATCCAGGGATAAAGAAGTTCTCCATTTTCAAAACTGTATCTGAGATGCTTCAAGTCTGACATTCACAGTCAACTACTCAAAATGACAGACGGTGTTTGAAGTAAATACAAAAAAACAAACCAAAAATATCCTCTCAGACATAAACTCTAACATGTAGCAAAAAGTATTTTTTCAACCCTTCCCTATTCAGGTGGAAATGTTTTATTTTTCAAAAAAATATGGTTGCAAGTTCTCAGACAGGAAGGAGACAATCAAGAAGTGACATATTGCAGCTCGGAAAAAGAAGTAAGATATTATTGTATACTGGAAGTTCCAATAAAATGTTGTAATACTACAAGAACATGAGAAATTCTGAAAAGCAAAAAGAAACCTTTGGTTCATAAATCAATTTACTTTCAAGGAATAGATGAAGAGCTTTAGTTAGAAATCTATAATAGCTTGATTTGATTATATCAAGGTGAAGGATTGTGGAGACACACATCCACACACATACACACTGAGAGAAAGACAGAGAGAGGGGGGAGGAGTCTTGAGAAATAGCTATGTGGTCACTAAAAGTAGTCACCCACTTACTGGCAAATAATAAATCAATATCTGATTAATGACATGTGTTGATTTAACTATGAAATCTGAGTTACTGAATGTTTAATGCTTCTTGGGAAGCTATTTACAGCAATTGGGGGCGGGGGTTGAATCTCAAACTTTTGATCAACTAGAGCTTTCAGGCATGAGAGTCTGTAACTTTTAGACCTAAGGGTATTATCGCAAAAAGATTTCCTTGTTTCAAACGTCATATTTTAAGTTCATCGAATAAGCAACTGACTTATAAATGGTAGCACTTGACTAAATGATGCTCAGAAACAAAGTGGGATTGCAGCTGTTTAGTACTTGGATAAGGTACCTCTAAAGAATTCAAGGGTTTAAACCAAATTGCTGAATCCATAAACATCTAAGATCAATGGGAAACTGTTGTAGCCTCGTAAGTCCTCGGACTTACGAATGACAGCTCGGCAGCAGCCATGGGCGTCTTAGCCAATCAGACGCGCCTGCCAGTTGCCGGCTGTCATACGCGAGGCTATTGGTTGAACTATTTGACAGCCGAGTATAAAAGGCTGTCAGACGAAGGAGAGGTGCCGGTCTACTCACAGTTGTTGTTCTATTCGTTCTTGTTTGAATAAACGGTTCAAGGTTACCTCAGACGCCTCCTAGTAATTTCTACCGCCGATTTAACAGAAACCATCTATTTTTGGCCAAGAAAAAATAATATATGCCATATTTTATGGATATGCCATAAAATCACAAGGAATTGAGCAAATCCTAAGGGTATGTTTTCTTTAGGAAATAATGACATCCAAATACTTTTATATATATATGGCAGAAATGGGCAATTTAATTTTTTAGTTTTTTAAAGCCCCAGAATCTGATTTAATAGCAACTGTTTAAAAATGGGTAGGGTTGGCTGCAAGAAAAGATTATTTTTTAAAAAAAAACACACCACCCAAACAATACCCCAGATCCAAATTAATAGGGGGAAAAAAGAAATTTTGTTTCAATACTTTCAGGTAGAATACAACCCTTTGTAGACTTTGCCACCCATCAAAATGCACCTTACCCACCAGAAATGTAGATCACTCTGATGTGTTCAGTGGAAGAGAATTGCAACCATTTGCAACAGGTAGCAGTGTATAAGCTGAATTTAATGACAAAGCTTATCTGACTTGAAAAACATGACATTATAAACAAGTACAAAATGAAATGACCGTGTACAATGGGAGTAACAAACAGCTGAGCATAAAGTAACAGTGTAAAGCTTTATCCTGTTACCTACCGTCGATATAAATCACCTTCTGACTTGCTATGCTGGCAATCTTGCTATGCAAAAAAAAGTGTTGTTGTTTTTTAAGACCTGTCTGGGCACAAAAAACGGTAGTTTGAAAGGTTATAATGAATGAGCTTGCCATATTGGCACAGCAACAATCGAAGGAGGAAAAAAAAGTCTAAGAGCATTTATGGAAGACCAGGATAAAAAAAGATATTAAATTTGTAGTGGGTGTTGACCTTGCAATATGATAATAGGATGGTGGGAAGTGTAAAGTATTAGATCATTAAGTGGCTGGCAACATTTTCGACTGGGAGACTAGTTTAGAAATAGGCTTTCCAAATAAGATAAAATTGAGGCCGCCTTCAGACAGAACAAGGGATAATGAAGGTTAAGCAGTTCAGGTTATATATTTTCATGAATACAACCAGAGAGTCTTTGCTGGCAATGTTCTAGATCCTAAACACATTAGAAAAAATAGTCTGAAGTTTCTACTGTATAAGCAGATTTGTTCTTGTAAGCAAGCAGGATAGCAATAGCAATAGCAGTTAGACTTATATACCGCTTCATAGGGCTTTCAGTCCTCTCTAAGTGGTTTACAGAGTCAGCATATTGCCCCCAACAATCTGGGTCCTCATTTTACCCACCTCGGAAGGATGGAAGGCTGAGTCAACCCTGAGCCGATGAGATTTGAACAGCCGAATTGCAGAACTGCAGTCAGCTGAAGTAGCCTGCAGTGCTGCATTTAACCACTGTGCCACCTCGTTTTGAACTTCTTTGATGGATTAGCCTACATAAGCTTCTACTTTGCAGATGGTTCCAGGCAGTGGTGGGATTCCAAATCTTTTCCTACTGGGTCTATGAGAATGTGCTTCGCGCCTGCGCACAGCACTCCAAGACCACCCTCTGTGTCAGCACTGGTGAGCTGAGTTGTTGTTTACCTCAGCTGACGTGGGGCAATCCACTCTGTTGCATGAATCAGCTGAGCTAAAAAAAAAACACAAAGTAATATAGGACAGGAAACAGTGGGGTTGGGAGGGCAGGGCCAACCAGAAGTGGTATTTACTGGTCCTCCAAACTACTCAAAAATTCTTCTACCAGTTCACCCGAAATGATCTGAACTGGCTGAATATCACTTCTGGTTCCAAGTCTTCCACATCCAACACATCAGAGAAATGTACATTTCTGATAGCTATATCCATTTTATTTGGATGGCAAAGTCTGCAATGGGCCATATCCACTGAACGACTCATGTGACAATGAGATGGGCAGCACACAAATTTAATAAATATATGTCTCAATAAAGGAGAGACTTTGTAAAATTTGTAGGGTTGAAATGAGAGGTCCCTCATGCTCTACGATCTTGTTTTTTTTCTTCAGACTTTTCCTTACCCAAACCAAGCAAAACCATTAGTTCTTGTGCTAGCACTGATTATCCTCACTAGCACTGATGATGCTACCCAGCTTGGGTAATGAAACATCTGCAAGAAAAGAACCAAGCTCAAAGACCACCAAGGATCCCTCACATAAATGTTTAATAAAGAAAAACTAGCTTAATCATTGCCACAGTAGTTTCACCAAATGACATATGAAAGAAAAAGTTAATTGTTTCTTAGCTTCCATTGATATCAGTATGATTTTTTTAAAATCCAGATTGCCTTTCACTTTTATAGTTTCATCCATGAGTATGAGATTTGTATGCGTGATAGTTACTCATTAATCTGAAATTTTGTACTGGAATTTGTATTTATATCCATCTCAAATCATGGTGAATTCAAATATACCCTGGAAGAAACTTAGAAACTTGGAATAACAGAGTTGGAAGGGATCTTGGAGTTAACCCCCTGCTTAAGCAGGAAATACTACACTACTTCAGACAAATATTATCCAATCTCTTCTTTAAAACTTCCAGTCATGGAGCATTTAAAACTTTCAGAGGTAAGTTGTTCCATTGGTTAATTGTTATATCAGGAATGTTCTTAATTCTAAGTTGCTTCTCTTCTTGATTAGTTTCCATCCATTGCTTCTTGTCCTGCCCTCAGGTGCTTTGGAGAATAGCTTGACTCCCTGTTCATTGTGGCAACCCTGAGATATTGAAACACTGCTATCATGTCTCCCCTAGTCCTTCTTTTTCATTAAACTAGACATCCCCAGTTCCTGCAACCATTCTTCATATGTTTTAGCCTCCAGTCCCCTAATCATCTTTCTTGCTCTTCTCTGCACTTTTTCTAGAGTCTCAGCATCTTTTTTATATCGTGGCAACCAAAACTGAATGCAGTATTCCAAGTGTGGCCTTACCAAGGCATTATAAAGTGGTATTTACACTTCACATGATCTTGATTCTATCCCTCTGTTTATGCAGCCTAGAACTGTGTTGGCTTTTTGGCAACTTCTGCACACATAAGAGTGGGGCATGCAGATAGAAATTTCCAATGTTGGTTCTTCTCAATGCTGAACTCTGCGAAATGATTGGAAAATATCTCTTCCCCAGGGAAATTCTCAGAAATGGAATTTTCTCTAATTTATCTGCCAAGAAGAAATGTAATTTATTATTTGCAAGCCTACATATTTTCTGCCTTTCAAATGTAGTCTCAAGACTAACAAGAATTCACAGTCCACATGCATAAATATAACAGATTTTATAAGAAAAATAAGTGTGGAGAAAGGGAACATTTTCTGTCCTTATGACCTTCATCAACCTTAGTTCTGTTTTGGTTTGTTTTTAAATAAAATACTTTAAGAAAGGAGTGTCTTTTTCAGTACTGTAGCCTCTAAAATGATAACATAAATATGGGTGAATAAAAATATTTTATTGGGATTTTGTTTAGGACAAGGAAAAAACCCATTTATTTTAATAATTAATTATTGATTGATCAATCGATCCATGCAATAAACTTGCAAGTAAGCATTAAACATTTTAAGAATGCTGCAAAGTTATAAAATATAATGTTTTCATGCAACTAAATATAGCCACTAAAATTTAGAAGTTTATATGTAATAGGAAAAGCAAATTTGTTTCCTTTAGTCTGATTCCTAAAATCTGGATATCATTTTAACCCTATCCAATTTCATTCTTCAAAGTCAGAAGGAATCAAAGAAAGGGACATTTTATTTTCTTAATGTAGCTTTTCTTAAGCTTTCTTTGCAGGTCGCAAAACACTGGACATTCTTCTTGACAATTTCTCTCTGAGAGCGTTCATACTAGATAATCAGCCTATTCCTCACCTATTTCCACTTTTTCTCTGCAGAATGATCATTAATTGAGAACATCAGAGCTTCTCATAGGTGTCCACTTACAAATAAATAAATAAATGATTCCCCTTTCCTAATAAATGTACATCCTCACAAATGTAAGAAGTGAGAGATAGTTCAGGCTTATACAGAGCTTGGGTACCATTCTACCATTTTGAAAAGGAACGCAAGGAGTGGTGGAATTCAACCAATGTAACAACCGGTTCGCAGAGTGCAGACTTTGCACACCCACTCCGCATACTCATAGTGCATTTGAAAACAGCTCTAAAACTTACCTTCTACTGCCTCCCCGGTGAGTAAAATAGCTGAGACAGGGCATTCTGCTCTGCTGTGCTTATCAGCTGAGTTCAAACAAAGGAAATATAGGACAGACTAGTGCAGGCACAGGAGGGTGGGGCCAACTGATCACCAGAACTACCAGTTTGCCCAAACCAGTCTGAACCGGCTGAATCCCACACCTGATAAGAAAAAAAAAGACTTTTCTTCTATGTTTAGGAGACCATGGGAGTCACCATTGTGGGAATCATTGCTCAAAACTATTTTATTCCCAAGCTGGGTTTCACTACCGTCACAAAAAATAAATGCTCGGAATGGATTTCAGATGATAAATGGAAGAAAAGCTGATTTTACCATTTAGGTTCGGCAATGAAAATATAGTCCAGAATTTCTCAGTCTTTGTGACTTCAAAATAGTCAGTCACATCTTTTGTTTGTATTATTTATAGGCAATAGACTCCACCAAGGTCCTCCATTCTGGCGGGAAAATACTCAAAGCCAATTGGCTGAGCCATCTGACAGCTCCCTATAAAAAGGCTAGCTGTCAGAAAGGCCAACAATAGATTTGTACATAGTTGTCGAATAAAGAGCTGTTGTTGTCACTGAAGCCTCAATACTGTCTCATCTGTTCACCCTATCTAACAATTTATAAGTTTTCTTCACGAAGAAGGAGACTAGCATCATAATACATACCAACAATTGCAGATTTGGTCTTTTTGTATGTTTTTGTGTTTCTGTTTGTGGGTGTTTCTCTCTCTGTGTACATTCTATGTGTCTCTCCCTCTCAATTTTTTTTATACCATCTCAATCATATGACTTTTTGTACTGTTAATAGATAAATTCATCAATTAAAACCATAAACATAACAATAAAATCAACAATAATAAAAGTCTAAGGACCTAAATGACATATATAATTCTATAAGTGTTTTCTACTTTACAAAGCCTTTAAATAATCATTACATAATTAAAGGAACAAAGAGTCTTCAGTCTAAAAAAGAATAGAAAATCATAATTATATCCATGTGTTATGTGGCTTCCCTCACTGTATATAATGACTTCAACACTATGACACTTGATTGTGGCAAAAAAATAAAAAAATAAAAATTAAGTACATTTGTTTCATCACCACTTACCTAACTTATCTAGCTTTAGCCTATTGAAATCAATAGTATTTGAACTATTATGTTAGTTCTAAATATGGCTGACACCCTGTCTTTGTCTTAAAAACAGTAAATATATTTATAACATTTAGTTTATTTTCATGTGACACTTTTTGCTCATGCTGATACATTAGCAAGTTGAAGTCATTTAAGCTTCACTAGATTAATGTAGATCAGATGTCCCAAAGGTACTTTTTCAAGAGGCAACTGGACTTTCTTTTTTTCATGAAGACAAAAGAAAACTCCAGAAAATTTCTTGGATGAGAAGTCAAACGTTTTCAAGGAAAAGCAAAGAATATCCAGTTGTCTCTTGAAAAATCATTTTTGGGACAACCATGACGTGGATAACTGAGAATCTCCATAGACATTTAAGATCAGATTTTTAAAACTTGATTTTTCATTCATTTTTTTTTAAAAAAATTAGAAATCCTGCCAATTTACCGTAAGAAAATGTGAGCATTCAAATAATCTAATTGTGGGTGGAAAAAATTACTCTGAAATAGAAATTCTTTTTTAAACTTAAATTGTACGTGTAAGCAATTGCTAGGCTTTTGGATGATCAAAGAGAATTACACTGCAGTTAGTTTGTTTGACAGATGTTAGCATTTATATTCCTAATCAGATGTTACAATTTTGATTATTGGGAAACGAGAACAACTTGCTTGCTTTTGATGATGTTCTTTTTGATATTTGAATAATATGAGAAAAGAACTTAGACATCTAATGACCCCAACTATACATTATTATATAGCATAAAAGGTAAAGGTTCCCCTTGCACATATGTGCTAGTCATTCCCAACTCTAGGGTTCGGTGCTCATCTCCGTTTTAAAGCTGAAGAGCTAGCGCTGTCCGAAGACGTCTCCATGGTCATGTGGTCGGCATGACTAAACACCAAAGGTGCACAGAACGCTGTTACCTTCCCACCAGAGTGGTCTCTATTTTTCTACTTGCATTTTTATGTGCTTTTGAACTGTTAGGTTGGCAGAAGCTGGGACAAGTAACAGGAGCTCACTCCATTATGCGGTGCTAGGGATTCGGACTGCTGAACTGCGGACCTTTCTGATTGACAAGCTCAGCGTCTTAGCCTCTGAGCCACTACATCCCTCATTATACAGCATACATATACTGAAAAAATAGGAATATGCCTTTTATAGCATATGGTAGAAACATTAAAATGATTTTTTTTTTTCCAGATCTTTAGTAAGGCTGAAGAACAATATTGCAGATGGGGATCTTGCTTTTTAACACATCCACCAAGCATAATGAAATATCCGTACTTGTTGATTACATTTCCAGCATAGCATTGGAGAACATTTATACATGCTAGACAATTTTTTGCTATGATATGCACCAGCTACACATCATTATAAAAATTCTCTTTAGCACTATAACATGATTTAAATTTAAATTCTTTCAACCAGATTTGAAAGAACCACACCAACCCATTTGCAATTTATAAGCAAAGTTTTAATCCATTTTATCGTAAATTCACTTGTTCTTCTGTTTTATATTTTAATAAAAGTGGATATATTTTAGCAATAACATATTCATCATTTGTACATTTCCATTTCAAACTCCATTTACATTGTTCATAACCAAAAATTCTTTTATCTGCTTTAAATCTTTCTAATAATTGTATGAACAATAACCGTTGAGAATCCATGACCAACTTTTTTCCCCTTGTCTACATTCTCCTTGATAAAATTCTAATATATTAAAGTAAGTCAACCATTTACGCCTAGTAATCATTTCTCTTCTATAAAATATTTCCTGTGCTGAGAGTCATAAAGATATTTTTGGGTGAAACCCATTTGTTCCATATTTTCATCATGGCCTATCTGACAAAAAATATATTTTTTAAAAAAATAGTCAACATTAATTTTACAGTTACTGTACCACCCAAATCTTAAGCCATGTCTTTCTAACTCCAAAAACCTTCTGTTTCTTGGCAACATCCATATTTTCATCCACACCAAATAGCAGGACGAAAAATATAATTTCAAATCAGGTAAACCCAATCCTCCTCTTTCTTTTGTATCTTGAAATACCTTGTGTTTACCGTATTTTTCGGAGTATAAGACGCACTGGAGTATATGATGCACCAAGGTTTTGAAGAGGTAATTTTTAAAAAAAAAGGTTTTGCGCTCTGCAAACCTCCCCAAAACGGCCTGTTTTTTGCAAAAATGGGCCCGTTTTTTTTTAAAAAAACAGCATGAATAGCCCTTAGGAGGCTTGTAGAGTGCTCCTGAGGGGGTGAGGGGGCCAAAAATGAGCAAAAAATGGCTCGGTTTTTTTGCAAAAATGGGCCCGTTTTTTTGCCAAAAAAGGGCATGGATAGCCTTTAGGAAGCTTATAGAGTGCTCCTGGGAGCTGGGGGGGGGCAAGATTGAGGAAAAAAGTGGCCGATTTGTTTGCTCATTTCTGCCCTTTCCAGCCCCCAGGAGCTCTCTGAAAGGCTCCTACAAGCTATGCGTGGCCATTTTGGTGAAGGGGGTGGGGCTTTGGGAGGCAAAAATGCTATATTCAGTGTATAAGATGCACCCAGATTTTCAACCTCTTTTTTGAGGGAAAAAGGTGCATCTTATACTCTGAAAAATACGGTAAGTGAAGCTTTTTTTTCCCTCTTGCTGCATAAATTTACATATATCTTTCTGTTATTGTTTTAATGGTACATCATATGCCAAAACTGGTACTTTCTGAATAACATTCTAGGCAAGACATTCATCTTAATGACAGAAATTCTCCCCAACAATGAATTTACTTCCATGTTAGTATTCACTTTATAATGTGACATTTTAAACATATTCTGTGGACACCTCTGAGTTTAACAATTTGATTGACTGTAGGAAGCATTCTGTATTTCATTTCCAAGTGCAATTTTCTACTTTTTGCTTTCTCTTTCTCAGTCTGTATTTTTTGCATGAATTTTGTTGTAGTTCAGAACTATACCATATACTACAGTCATTTTATTATTATTTAGCACAAATTGTACATTTTAGAATATTAACGCTGTATTTCGCAAATCTGTTTTTTTTTTAAAAGTAATGCATGTAATGCATTCTACAGCATAATTCTAGTAAATTTAAATTGATTATAAATGAGCACAAATCATCTGAGTGAACATCATGCAGGAATAACTCTATTACGGGTTGCAAGATTTATTCTTTGGCAGATATAATGCAGAAGAAGTACATAACAGGAAAAGTACATACCAAAAGAGTGCATTAGGATAATAATCCTTAAACACTTATAAATATTTATGTAATTTTTAAAAGTAATTTGGAAAAGTGATCAAATACAATTTATAATTGGTTAAATGAACCAAATAAAATCTTCTATGGAGATTCTCAGTCATCCAGGTCATGGTTCTCCCAAAAGTGCTTTTTCAAGAGGCAACTGGACCTTCTTGTTTTTTCTTTGAAAACATTTCACTTTTCATCCAAGAAAATTCTTCAGCTCTGATCGGATGATGGGGAATGGAAGGATTTATACTCCTTGCAGACAGCTGGTGATTTGCCTTCTTTTAGAGAGTCATTGAGGCCACTTGGAGGTTTATTTGTGTTCTCAGGGTCACCTGAATAGTGCAAATGGGCGTAGAGGCTTCTTAGAACTGCTGAACTGCTGCAACACAGTTTTCCAGCAATTCCAAAAAGGCTCGACTTATACAGAATAGCATACAGAACTGTATGCTTCTGAACCAAAGCTGTGATAAGAAGAGATGAGATGAGACAGGATGAGAAAAGAAGAGCTTAAAAATGATAAAAAGAAGTCAGAATTTTTATAAAAGCTTTTACCTTATCATTTTGGAGGTTGTATAGCAATGAGATGAAATTATCCTAAACTAATAAATAGAAATACATTACAGAGACCAACAGGAATAATAATAGCTGTAGGTTAGATTAAGGCTAGAATAAGAATATCTATATCTATGTCTATATCTATATCTATATACCTATACCTATACCTAATCTATAACTAATCTGTGTGTATGAATGTATATGTATATGTATATGTATATGTATATGTATATGTATATGTATATGTATATGTATATGTATATGTATATGTATATGTATATGTATATGTATATGTATATGTATATGTATGTATGTGTATATATATATGTTATATTTGTGTTATATTTATATTTTATATATTTATATAAAAAATATTGGGTTCTGTCTGGATGGTCTTTTGTGACGAGCCGAAGGGACAGAGAATGGAAGTAGTGATCTTCCTCCCATATTTTGGGCATACCGGTGGTTGTAAAATCTAAATATGTATGTATGTATGTATGTATGTATGTATGTATATCTAATCTCCCTTCCCTCCCTCTCCCCCCTCTCTACATACATACATACATACATACACATCTATATCGATATTTATATCTATATTTATATCTATATTTATATTTATATCATCTATATCTATATCATCTATCTCTATCTCTATCTCTATCTCTATCTCTATCTCTATCTCTATCTCTATCTATATCTATATCTATATCTATATCTATATCATCTATATCTATATCATCTATATCTATCTACCTACCTACCTACCCATCCATCCATCCATCCATCTATCCATCCATCTATCTATGTATCTATCTATCTAGATATCCATCCATCCATCCATTCAAGATAAGTGTCAACACATGAGCAAAACCAGAAATTTTGAACACATATTTAATATCATAACACAATATATAACAATGAAACTTTCATCATGATGTCTTGACACATATTTCATCATAACTGTGTTTAGGCTTAAACCCTAGTAGTAGAAACAGCATAGTACACAATACAAAAGAGATATTTCATGGAAGAAAGAAATATTATATTGCATTCAAGAATGGGATGGGATATTTCACACATAAAGTTTGATGAAAGTTGTTGACAACATAAAGATTTAATGATGATGACATTTCAGATAGACTATTACCTTGTAGATTTGCATTTTTTTAAAAAAAAAAAAACCTCCAACAACATGAACATTTCTGTTCCTTATAATAAATCAGTACAGTTGGTTTATGATTAAGAATGTTGTACAATATGTTGCATACCCTGAATGGATAAAAATTAGCTGCTATTAGCTAGCGGAGAAAAAAAAACCCACAAATAAATAACTTTATGCTTACTTAAGCCCAAGAAACCAGAATACCTTTATTTACATAACTGTGGCTATTTTAATAGTGATAGAATCATGTTAGCTCTATCTGGTGGATATTTGCAAAACTGCAACTTGCCTAGAGTTATTCTCTCATCTGTTAACATGCAGTATCTACAAATCACACAAAAGTAAGAACATTGTATGAGAATCCTAGGTTGTTTGGGTTTAAAAATGTGTAGAGTGCTCAACTTCCAAAGGTTGAATTCAATTTCAATCACTTTCCTAGATTTTCCATGGAAATCTACTTCCACATTGGATTTTAAATACTTTACATTTCTGTTATTTCCTCAATAAATATCAGAAAGAGAAAAACATATTGGTAGGTATGTCAGGATGAGAAATGGGAACATGGTTTATTTAATATGCTGCTCTGCACCCAGTTTGCAGTGCTACCACTTCCACATTTAGATTACTCCAGTTCTAAAGGAAAAATAGCTTCAGTGTGCTGATCTAGGCATCCCCCAAAAGCACAAAGCAGATTCCTCATCCCAACAAAACCCAGTCTACAATTCTTACCCCCTTTTATTAAACGAATGTGAATTCCTCTCCTTCACATTCAGCGAAGGCCTGGTAAACAGTTTTTCAAAGGTGAATTTATGACCACAGACCTTATCTAGTTTGGAAAGCTGCCATGTAAATATTTTCAAAATGCAGTGCTGTGCAAGGAAAGATTTAGCACAGAGTCTCTGAGATTCAGGGACAGATCTTCACACTCCTGAAATGAACACATGAACAAATGGATTGTTTCCTGCAAAATTCCACTCCCTTTTTTGCTCCTCTTTTATTTGCTATGGGAGGGGCCATTCACCATCCACCAGTGGCTTTACTCCCAAGTTGACCCTGATTTCTTAGCTGTTCTTTTCTTCTGGCAGCTCTACGCATATGCACACTGGCAACAGGTTCCAGCTGTTCCTCTGCCTCACTGCTGTCTACCTCCCAAGGCAGTTGAGAACTGCCAGAGGGCTTTGGTCCCATCTCTGCCTCTGACACAGAGCCATCGTCCGAGCCGAGGATTGGTCCATATTCCTCCCCAACCTCCTCACTATCCAACTCTGTTGCCATCTCCACTGGCTATTGACGGGCCACAACACTCGGAAGAATTGTTTTTGTTATTTGAAAAATAACAAAAAGAAGATATTAGTAATTGGAACAGAATCAGTGTTTGAAAATGTGGATGGACTTTCAAACCAAAATCAGGAAATAGATGCAAATTCATCTAAATAGTTCAGCTTTAATCTAGAATGAATTGTCTACCAATGTACTGAAATTGCCTTTCCCCATAAATCATGCTGCAGAAAGAAAGATTAGACATAAATAGATATATAGATGAAGAATGAAAAAGAGGGAGAATTTATATTTTACTTTATAACTGTAATTTACACATATTATCACTCCTGATCCAGATATATTTGTCTCCAAAGCTACACAAATATATCCTTTTCTGAAGGCTGAATATACCTTTCCTCTTAGGAAGAACAGGGGAAACCAAAATGCCTTGCTTCAATTTTGAATAAGATTTTGAAAATAAAGTGTTTTGAATCAACAAAGTGTTGGGCCAGGATAAGAAGCATTGCTTAAAAAATGAAAAAAAAATGCAATTGATTTCTTTCCTTCAGCCATTATCTCAACTCTCAGGAATACAGAGTTAGGAGTAGATGAAATACACTTTCCACAATTCTGGTTGCTATTTTACATTGTTTTATTACTGATGTTGATAATTTGTTCTTGTTGTAAAGCACATTTTTTCTGTAAATAAACTTCTGTTCAATTTAAACTATCGTAAACTGTGTAAAAATGTGAGAAGTGAATGCTTTTTGAAAAATAAAAACAGGTTGACTAAAAAGCTTGAAGTACAAGAGGTTTAGAAATAAGCTGATATGCTTTTCGAAAGAATTATTTTCCATTCTGCTTTATTCTTTCTTTTAGCTTTCTTCAGCTAAATTCCTTGAAGCTGTAATCTGTCAATAGAAACATGGTACAAAGGGAAAAACTCATATGGTACGTACAATGTGTTAATAAGGCCATCAGAAAAAGGAACAAAAAAAATATATCATGTGCTAGCCAGATACTCAAAACTCCATCTAATAATCAACCATATTTTATTAGAGAGGTGCTTGAAAAGTTCTTAACTTAAAGGACTCCATCAGGATGGTCACTTATTCACCTGCCTTCGTTCCCAAGAGATAGTGGTGCCTTCATTTGTTTTAGCATTCCAAGGGAATAAAATGGTGGATTGAGGATTGATGATTTAAGAGCCATGGTGCAGTTGTTAGAATGCAGAATTGCAGGCTAATTCTGCTGGCTGCCAACTGCCAGTTTGGCAGTTCAAATCTCACCAGGCTCAAGGTTGACTCAGCCTTCCATTCTTCCGAGGTCAGTAAAATGAGGACCCAGATTGTTGGAGGCAATATGCTGACTCTGTAAACCGCTTAGAGAGGGCTGTAAAGCAGTATGAAGCAGTATATAAATCTAACTGCTATTGTGATTGCGATTGATTCAGTAACCCCAATTTAGTCTTTCAGGTTTTCCAATAGTCACTCTTACGTAACTGCAAACAGGTAGTCCTTGACTTACAACCAAAATTGGGATAAGACCTTTTGTCACTAAGCAATGTGATTAAGTGAATCCAATCCAATTTTATCAACATTTTTGATGTGATCATTAAGCAAATGGCAATGTTATTAAGCAGAATCAGTTTTTTCCCCTTTGACTTTGCTGTTGGAATCTCCTGGAAGGTTTGCAAATGGTGATCACGAGACACTTTAACCATTATGAATGCATGTCATTTGCTAAGCACCCACATTTTGATCACATGGCCACTGTGTGATCGCTGAAAGTGCAAGAATCAGTCAAAAGCTCCTTTGATTCAGTGCCGTTGTAACTTGAACAGTTGTTAAACAAATTGATTGTTTGTTGAGAACTATCTGTATGCATGCTCAGAAGGTCCAAAGTAATCTTAAATGTGTGTGTATCACTGACCATGATTCCAGTCCCTTTTTTTTCCAGCAATGGATTTGTTGATGTCTCTCTTTCAGAGCCGACATGCACTGTAATTGTGGCACTGAGGAATACACTTGCTGTTTTAGGGGGGAATAACAGCATATAGCTTATCAAATTGATGCTTCCTTTGATACTTGTCACCAAAAATGCACAAGAATGGCAAGGGGGAAGGTGGTATGGTTGGAACAGTTTTTAAAAAGAAGGGAAATGTAGAGACTTTAATTTAGACCAGGGGTGAAATCCAGCAGGTTCTGACAGGTTCTGCTATTGGAGAACCAATAGCAGAAATTTTGAGTAGTTTGGAGACTGGCAAATGCCACCTCTGGCTGCCCCCAGAATGAGATTGAAGATTTTACAATACAATACAATACAATAGCAGAATTGGAAGGGACCTTGGAGGTCTTCTGGTTCAACCCCCCTGCCTAGGCAGGAAACCCTATACCATTTCAGACAGATGGCTATCCAACATCTTCTTAAGATTTTCAGTTTGGGGGCATTCACAACTTCTGGAGGCAAGCTGTTCCACTTGTTAATTGTTCTGTCAGGAAATTTTCTCCTCAGTCTAAGTTGCTTTTTTCCTTGATTAGTTTTCACCCATTGCTTCTTGTTCTATACTCAGGTGCCTTGGAGAATAGTTTGACTCCCTCTTCTTTGTGGCAACCCTGAGATATTGGAACACTGCTATCATATCTCCCCTAGTCCTTCTTTTCATTAAACTAGACATGCCCAGTTCAGCAACCGTTCTTCATATGTTTTAGTCTCCTGTCCCCTAATCATCTTTGTTGCTCTTCTCTGCACTCTTTCTAGAGTCTCCACATCTTTTCTACATCTGTGTGACCAAACTGAGTGCAGTATTTCAAGTGTGGCCTTACCAAGGCATCATAAAGTGGTATCAACACTTCACATGATCTTGATTCAATCCCTCTGTTAAAGTAGCCTAGAATTGTGATGGCTTTTTTGGCAGCTGCTGCACACTGCTGGCTCATATTTAATGGTTGTCCACTAGGACTCCAAGATCCCTCTCACAGTTACTACTATTGAGGAAGGTACCACTAAACTGTACCTGTGCATTTCATTTTTCTTGCTTAAAGGTAGAACCTTACTCTTTTCACCATTGAATTTCAATTTTATTAGATAGTGTCCAATGTTCAAGTTTGTCAAGATCCTTCTGTATCTTAAGCCTATCTTCTGGAGTGTTGGCTATTCTGCCAGCTTGGTGTCAGTATCCTTTGCAGTATCCTTTCCCTGGAATGGGATGGGAATGGGGATTTTGTAGTATCCTTCCCCGGAATGGGGAGGGAATGGAGATTTTACAGTATCTTTTTCCTGCCACATCTACTAAGCCACGCCCACCAACCCACACCATGCTCACTAATACACGCCCACAACAATCGGTAGTAAAAAAATGATTTTCAGCACTGATTTAGACCCTTGAATTTTCTATTTTAAACTCCGGATGTAATTGAAATATTAGGTCAGTTATAAGAACTAAAATGTTGTAAAGCAGAGTGATCAAAATATAACTCCAGAGAAGGTTGCAGGAACAAGCTTCTCAGAGATAAGGAAATTAATTATAAAATTTGATGAGAATCAGAGGACAGCAGCCGGAGATAAGAAATTAAGAATTAAGTGCAATGTAGCAACTCAAGTCTGACCCAGCAATATAACAGGTCACTAAAGGACAGCTAAGTCCATGCATGTTTGAATTATGGGGGAATATTGCTTGCAAATGATAAAAGAGCAGATGTGTACGTTTCGGTTGGAAGGATCTTTTCACATGGTGAAAACAAGTGTGTGAGCGATAGTATGAAATGCTTGAGCAAGTGTAATTAATAAAATAAAATGTGCATATTCAACAGAGACTTCCTGTGTGCTGGATATTCCCTTGAAACTGCATAAGATGATGAACTCCTCTTTCTTACTGAAGGTGTGCGAGGATGTCTTGTGATAAATCCCATCCATTTCCACCAGGAAAAGGTTATATGTCGTGAAGCCACTGTTGAACCTATCTAGTCTCTATACTTATCCAGTGGAATGCTAGGGGTACAGTTAGCACATGTGCTTCTGATGTTGTATGACAGTCAATGAATGAACTATAAGAGGAGATTCCAGGCTACAACATTTAGTTGATGGACAATGTGGGTAGCAGCTGAATATTCATGGTGAATTTATTAGTAGGTATGATGGAGGGATGCAGTGACTCAGTGGCTAAGAGCTTGTTGATCAGAAGGTGTGCATTTCAGTGGTTTGAATCCCTAGTGCCACGTAACAGAGTGAGCTCCCATTAGTTGTCCCAGCTTCTGCCAACCTAGCAGTTTGAAAGCATGTAAAAATGCAATTAGAAAATAGGCATCACCTTTGGTGAGAAGATAACAGTGTTCCATGCACCTTTGGCATTTATCATGCTGGCCACATGACCACGGAGACAACTTTGAACAGCGCTGGCTCTTTGGCTTTGAAACAGAGATGAGCACTGCCCCCTAGAGTTGGGACAACTAGCACATAATTGCACGGGGGAACCTTTACTTTTTATGATGAGTTGAAGGGATAACTCTCATGAAAGTGAGATGTTGGATGATCTGCAGGGATTTGAGAGATTTAATTTCAAGCAACCATATATCCTCTACATGGGGCAGCCCTTGAAGAGCATTCGGAGACTTCAGAATGCAGCCGCACGAGCGATTGTGGGTGCACCTCGGTACACACACGTTACACCTATCCTCCGCGAGCTGCACTAGCTGCCTGTTGGACTCCGGATGCGCTTCAAGGTGCTAGTCATTACTTTAAGTCCTACATGGTATTGGACCTGGGTACTTGAGAGACCGCCTCCTGCCAATTACCTCCCTACGACCAATTAGATCCCACAGATTAGGCCACCTCTGAATACCATCAGCTAGCCAATGTTGACTGTCAACCCCTCGGGGGAGGGCCTTCTCTCTGGCTGCTCCGGCCCTCTGCAATGATCTCCCCGTGGAGATTCGGACCCTCACCACCCTTCTGGCTTTCCGCAAAGCCGTCAAGACCTGGCTGTTCCAGCAGTCCTGGGGCTGATGAGTTCCCAGCCCCACTCGAATTGTTGTGATTGTTATGTAGCTTTTAATCTGTTTTTTATATCTTGTTTTTGTCTTGTTTGTTTTTTGTATCTCCCCCTTCCCCACTTGTTTGTTAGCCGCCCTGAGTCCCTCGGGAATAGGGCGGCATACAAGTATAATAAACATAACATAACACATAAACATACATATAAATTCAGAACCCCATTTTTCAAAATTCCATTGATGACACGTTACATATAATGGGATAAAGTGGGATAATTTGCAAAACTGGATAGATCATGTTAAAGAGGTTAAAATTCTGGGAAGGCAAAGATATACAAATATTTGAACTTGCATCAACTCAAAACAAAGACATAAAACTGGTGGCCCTGCCTTCCAAGCAGAACACTAAATGTGTATAATGTTAGATAGTTTTTCTTATTATAAAAACAAAACAAAACTGCTTCCATTAATCTGTTACCATTAAATCTTAAAGATTTATTAACTGGATTGTTTTAGAAACAATGGAACATAGTACGGTCTTTGAAAAGGGCCCAAGGAAAGCATATATGCTTCTCCAATAGAGAACATTATTATAAATTGTGAAGAAAAGTTGTGCCTTGTGAAGAAAAAGCTTTATAGTGACTAAGGCAGTTTTCCAGGAAAAGTATATTTTGGGGATCAAATTATTTATTTAAGAAATAACCTTGCAAGACTGAAGAGAACTCAATGGGAATTATATTACTTCTGGGAAGATAAATGATTAAGCACTGCAAAGATCCACAGTTTATAACTTTTAAAATTCAAATAAAAACTTACTGAAGAAAACAAAACTCTCAAGGACAAATAGAAAACCTGTTGTCCAAACTTCACAAACATACAAAGGAGAAACCATTGGAGAATTCTTAAAGAGCTCGAAACTAAGTTAATGCATAATGTAAAGCATAAAGCAAAACAACAAACACAAAGCTTTTTAAAGAGATGCTAGGAGTGCAACTTAAAGGCATGAATTCCAATATTGCTTAAAATCACAACAACTATTATGGGCAAGGAATTGAGTGGTTGTTTAGTTTAGTTTAGTTTTATTAAACATTTATAGGCCGCCCTTTTCCCTGAGGGGACTCAGGGCGGCTTACAATAATAGGGGAGGGGAGTGCAGGACAAAACACAAAAAGAAAATGTGAGTAAAAATAATTAGCGGTAAAAACACAACATTCATTCAACATTCGGGAGGGGCGAGAGTAAAGTCTTATCCCCAGGCCTGACGGGATAGCCAGATCTTGAGGGCTGTGCGGAAGGCCTGGACGGTGGTGAGGGTACGGATCTCCACGGGGAGATTGTTCCATAGCGTCGGAGCTGCAACTGAGAAGGCTCTCCTCCGCGTAGTCGCCAGTCGGCACTGACTGGCAGATGGAATTCGGAGGAGGCCTACTCTATGCGATCTGATGGGACGGAGGGAGGTAATTGTTGTATATATTGTCTAGACTCCAGAAGATCTGCACTGTTTTCTTAGTGGACATCTACAGAATTTTTTGGGGGGGGAAACACTCTTTAATGTTCTCAAAGGTTGCAGCATGTTCAAAATTAGGAAGACTCATGATCTACCTTTTGACTTCCCACTGCCCCATTCATGGATAGTTTCTGCTGAGGTTCACCAGCCAAGTACAAAGGCATAACCACATCTTCAGGCCCGCCTAAAAGCTAGCAGGCATAGGACCAATATTAAAGTCTAAGAATATTCCAAGGAGTAAGATGCCAAAACTAAAACGGCTGTCTTCATGAGTCCCATAACATTACATTCCTTTGTAGATGAATGCATTTTCAAGGTGTGAAGTCCTTCAAGGCTTGGGACCAGGTTACCTGAAGGATCATCTTCTCTCAGTTATTTCTATTTGTCCAGTTTGGTCTGGTAGGTTGGGCATACTATGGATCCCACCAGCCAAGGACTGTCAACTGGCAGATACTAAGTGACGTGCTTTCTCTGCTGTCTGTTCTGTCCTCTGGTACATTATCCATTCCGTGATTAAGTTGATCCCAACCCTTTGACCTTTCATATGGTCATGAAGAGTTGGTTGTATGCCCAAGCCAACAAAAAGAGGGGCTTTCACATGGAAGAGTGGGTTGACTTATTTTCCAAAGCACCTGAGCAGAAGTTTGCCAAAGAGATATCCAACCTGGAACTAAGGAGAAATTAGTCATCACTTCTGACAGTGAGAATTGACAGTGACAATTAATCAATGGGATTGCTTGTCTCCCAGAATTGTGGGTGCTTCATCGCTGGAGGTTTTCAAGAAAAGATCAAGAAAAGATGGACAACCATTTATCAGGAATGGTATTGTGAAGTTTCCAGAAGGTGACCTAATTAATTTACGAGCCTCGAGACAAAGCCCAAAAGAAATCCATTAATTTATTAGGATCAACATTTGGCATGTTCTTCTGTGAAGCCAAAACTGATTCCCATTTAATTGCATTTGAACTTTACCCCTCTATCCCCTCCCTTTTGTCTGTGTCATAAATCATATCCACCAATTAGGTTGCAGAAATATGAGATCTTACTCTGGCCGAAGGTATACATGGAATCCTCCCTCCAATGCCAACCTGATAATAGTCATGGCAACGCTTTACAAGTTGACATGTATAAGGACTCCTGCCATCACCCCTGCTGTGAGGGATGGACTAGAAGACATCCAAGGTCCCTTCTGTCCCTAAGATTCTATTGTAATCTAGCACAGAATTAAATTAAATTCCAATGATTTGGGGCAGGAAATATGAAGAAGTGCTACAGAATACTGTATATTAGGCTACCTAAATCACCTACTGGATTATCTTGCCAACACTGAAATGGTTCTGCTTTTCTAGAGACCAGTAAGTGTAATATGTTTTAAAAAAATATAGGCTCTTACAGGAATATAATGTTTATAAAGGGTAATACCACATATTATCACATAGCAAGATGCCAAGCATTTGTTTACAGAAAAATCTTGTGACAATGGATTCACTATTCTAGTAGGATATTATTTTATTGATGAAACTAAAGGCAATGAATTTGTACCTAGCGGATGGGAAGATTCTGTCACATTTTTAATATTTACCTGAAATATATGATGCATTCCAGTTACATAATGGGCCAAGTAAAAGAACAATATTTAGAACAGGAAGATGTTTTGCTATTAAGTTTTCAAATCAAGAAGTAACATGAACAATTATCCAAGTGAGAAAATTAAGTTGCATTTTAGAAGAAGTTGACAGCGACATTGTAAAAACAATTAAGCCTCTAAAATAAGTAGAGACATTCAGCAAATAATCATAAAAAACCGACCAGCTTCAGAACATGTACTAGTAACAAAACATATGCTTGTGGTCTAATAAAGTGTTAATGTTATGTTTGTATTACTGACACTATTAAAGATCTTAACAAGGCTTCTATAGGATGTATGGCATGTGTGTTAAATGTGGGATGTCTAAAAGTGAATTTGTAAACATTATAGAAGAGCAGGGGTGTCAAACTCGCAATGACACATTGTCATCAGGTGATGTATCTCAAAAAAAATTTCCTTCACTAAACTGGGGGTGGGGGTGGCCCGCTCGTGACACATCTGCAAGTTTGACATCCCTGGTCTACGGTAACCAAAAAAAAAAGCAATACTTTTTCTATGTCTTCTTCTTTATTGTTCAAAATTTAGGACACATAATGTATTTAAATTCCAGGAATGCAAAGAATAAAACAGGATTTAAAAATTTAGAATAGAATTATGAAATATTGTATTTCATAAAAATATGAGGAATCTTATTCACAAGAGTCATTCAAAGATAGGTTGGACCTTCATCTCTTGGGAATGCTTTTATTTAGATGTCTATATTGAGTAGGTCATTCAATCTGAGCAAGCAGCTCTTTGAACTTTACAATTCTATAATTCTAAGCTGTTCTTGTGTCTCAGTATCCACCTGAACAGCATCTGACTGTTTTATTTCTTCACCACTTTTATTATTGATATTTTTATTTTTATGAGATTTAGAATAGAATAGAGCTGGAAGGAAGCTTGGAGGTCTTCCAATCCAACCCTCTGCTCAAGCAGGAAACTCCATACCATTTCAGACAAGTTGGTTGTCCAGGCTGTTCTTAGAAACCTCCAGTGATGAAGCACCCATGACTTCTGAAGGCACACTGCTCCATGATTTTGTGAGGTTCCCCTACTTTTGAAAGATACAAAAATGCAAAGGAACTTTTGAAAGCTACAAAGGTTCCTCTACTTCTGAAGGATACAAAGGCTAATGATATTGCTGTAACTTCTTCAGCTATCCATTGTTTCATTTCTTTGAAATTCTCCCGGCTGTTATTCTTCCTGGGAGGAGTTCCTTGATTTATTTTTATCTTCACTAAATACATTGAAACGTGGAAAATCAAGAAAGGTAACACATACTGCAGAAATATTGAATAATTGATCTCTGGGTTGTCACAAACACTCTACTTGATTACGTCATTTTATTTTTGAGGATTTAATCTTTTTTAATTTTTAAACAGTTTTTTTTCCCCATCATGCTGAATGAGAATTCAGTCCAAAGAAACACAGAAGTAATTTTTAACATAAGAAGTCAATAACCTCAGTCATGGTTTGTGGAACCTAAATGGAAAAGGGTATGCCCTGCTGTCTTTCATCAACAAGTGCACTTGAAATATAATGATCAGGAAGCCAACTCTCTAAACTAAAGAGGAAATCAGCAGAAATGTTTGAAAGTGTAAATAAAGTCAAAACTGAACTGGATACAAATGTTTTTGTGTGAGTTGACTCCCTATGACTACTTTTAGAGTCCCACGTTAATGCACAGCATCAGTGACGTGCAGTCAGGGGAGGCAGGGGAGGCAGGGCCTCACCACTGTCATCATCAAAAGAAAAATAATGTAAAAGGAAAAAGGCTGAGATAGTTGTTGCCAGAGTCACAGTGGATGACTCTGCTTAGTGCTTAACTGTTTAAAAAGCCTCTAAAAAGTGCCCTCTACAGGAGGAAGTGAGAGACCACGTGCCTCATTTAGTCTATCTTTATGATCACTTGAGCAGAGTTAAGCAAGGGTTAAAAGGAGAAAAAATCCTTATGTAGATGAGGCACGTGGTTCTCTCATCTCCTCCTGTAGAGGGCACTTTTTTTAGAGGCTTCTTTTAAACAGTTAAGCAAAGTCATCCATTGGAGACTCTGGCAGCAGCTAACCTAGCCTGACCTCAGCAGCTCTTGCCTTTTTCCTTTTTATTTTTACATTTCATCCTGGCAGACAAGAGGAGAGTTGAAATCCTCTGTGACACAGCTGGAAAAGGTATGTGAGTCAGAGGGAGGGGGGAGGAATTCAAATTAATGTAATTTGTAAGTAATTGTATTATTGTAAGTAATTTGTGTGTGTGTGTGTGTGTGTGTGTGTGTGTGTGTTTTACCCGCCTCTGCTGGCACGCAGGCTGGCACTTTATTTCCCAGCCCCAGGCTGGCACTTTATTTCCCAGCCCCAGGCTGGCACTTTATTTCCTAGTTCCGGGGCACCTTTCCACAGTTGGCCAAGCTCCTGCTCTCCCTGCAAAAGGCAGCCTCACCGCTGCCTCTCTCTATTCCCTTTGCCCGCTGTCGGTTAAGAACAAAGCCCACAGTGGGGAAGCTGCTTGTTTGTCTGTCTGGGATTCTGTGTGTGTGTGTGTGTGTGTGTGTGTGTGTGTGTGTGTGTGTGTGTGTCTGTGTGTGTCTGTGTGTGTCTGTGTGTGTCTGTGTGTGTGTGTATGGCAGACATACCGCCGGAGCGGCCAAAAGCCTCTTTCTTGACAAGCATCCAAAACTGCTTTCTTTCTTTTTGCCTCACCAGCCATAAACCTCACTGCACGTCATTGCACAGCATCCTGTGAAAGGCAAGGAAAAAAAGGGGTATTTTTGGTCAAAAATTTAATTTTTGCCTTTAGAAAAAAAATATATGTAAAGAGCATTGCTTGGGGATTTATCTGAAAAATACCTAAGAATAATTATTCGTCTTCCACCGTTAAAGTGCAGAACAGAAGCAGTTGGATGACAGTAGAGATAAAATGGCAACTAATCACATGGATGAAAGATAGGAACCATCTGCCATGTTTTCTTACAAACTAGAAAATACAAAATGTGATTATAAAACTTGCAAACAAGGTCCACTGATTTCTTTCTTTGCATTTTTACAATATTCTTCTTGTGTTCAAAAAGTCCTACGAATTTCTTCCTTTTCAAATAAAAGCTAAAGGCTTTTAAATAAATTTCATTTTAAATAAAAAGCTTTTTTATTATAGTTTTTCAGTATAATACAATTACCTAAGACAAACAAAAAAGAGATAGAAAGAAGATAAATAGAAAGGACATAAGAAAGGAAAGGAAAATATATATGCAAACATGCCTTTCACTCTTCTTTCTATTGAGTAATTATCATCTTAATCTTTTTCCATTCCTCTTAATCCCAGAATCCCAAAACAATAAATTCAACCCTTTCTTCTGTCAACAAAATGTTCATATAAGATTTCAAATTGAAGCTACATGTTCTCAAGAAGCACTTGTTCACTCTCTATTCAACCTGATGACAAAAACTCACTGACATTGGCTCATCCACAAACAAAGTAGAATTTGACTTAATTTGTCTCCTGTTTCCCAAGACTTTGGGAATCTGTAGAAGATGAGCAAAGTAGGCAAGGTTTAGCATTTTTTTTCTTTTACTGTGCAGGTATCTGAATGTTGGATGAGGGCTAAAAAGATGAAAGTTAAACTTGCAGTAGATATGAACAGTGAGCCCTGAATCCTTTTTCTCTACAAGTTGCACATCTGAAAATTCCAAAGCAGTCACATTTATATATACATTTTATTTGGGCAATTAACAAGCTGTTAAATTATTATGGGCAAATAAGACACAATTTCCCAATAAGAAATTAAGGCAGGGCTTGGATTTCTAGAAATTTTAAATTTGTTTTTTTTTTCTTTGCCAAAATCTGAGATCATAATTTGAGACCTGCTATTTAAATTCAAACAAGTAGAGACTCTGAATTTTTACTGCTCTCTGGGTATGCCATGGATCAAAAGAAAAAAAAAAACTTTGCTAATAATTCAGCCCACCAATAAAGCAAATATGGAATTTGTTCTATTGCTGACTAAATAACTTTGACTAAAATTGGATGCCATTTTTTTCCTAAAACTTGGCTGAGTTTATGAGACATATATGTTAGGCACAGTTTTGTGATTCATACATCCCTAAAACATTGGATACATCTTCTTTACATACTTAAGAAACTAACTGTTCTTTAAGAGGTAGTGGAAAAAAGACATTTTCTAAAACCATAGTTTTTTTTTTCAATGTTGGAATCAATAATACCTTTTATTAGTATGATAGTTAGTTTGGAGTAAAAAAAAAGTTTTCAAGCCGATGCCTTGATGATTTACCCCTTGAAATTCTGATTTGCTTGTTTCATTTTTTCCCCTTTTACAATGTCATTCTCATATTTCCCCCCAGTACTATTTGGAATACATTGTAATTCATCAGAGCTTAGCTGAAATGATTTGGTGCTAAATTGAATTACTTCTAGAATGTGCTGAAGGCCAAGAATGAAATGAAATCCCCCATGCAATGGCTGTACAAGAGGTGGAAAAGGGGCTAACATAAAACTAGAAAATGTGAGACTTCAGATGATTTTATTGGAGATTGCTTGAGTTCTGCAGGGTACTGTTTAAGGTCAAATATTAAAACTTCCAGAATTGAGCTGTGTATGTTAAAGATATGAGAGTCAGTTTGGTGTAGATGTTAAAGCATCAGGCTAGAAACTGTGAGACTCTGTGTTCTAGTTGTGTGCATACAGTTAGGTGTTACTGGCCAGTCATTGTCTCTCAGCCCCAGGAAGAAGGCAATGGCAGACCAATTCCAAAATCTTCCAAGAAAACTATAGGGACTGACTTGAAGACACCCACAAGTTTCTTATCTCTGATATGTATATATGACATATACATATCACCGATAAGCAACTTCATTTTTAAGTCATGAAGCATCTCAGTATTGTCTCTCTGAACTTTGGTGACACAATGCCTGGTTTCAGTGGGCAATTGTAAGCATGAAATGCCCCCCCAAAAGGCTGGGAATTAATGTGCTGATCATCTGTGATGCAAAACTTATCTACAGCATTTGTACCCTTAAAATGAGAAAAAAGAAAACCTGCTTCATTTTTTAACCATGATCTTTCTGTGAGTTCACCATGTTATTGAAGCCTACATACCAATCAATGATTGATTCACTCTGCCCTTCCCAAATCTACTGTTTGTAGAACTGGACCAATAGATCATGACTTTCTTCAACAAATCTCAAGTTAACAAGAGTTTAAATAAAGTTTCAATAATATGTAAGGATTAAGGTAAAGATAAAGATTCCCCTCGCACATGTGTTATTTATTCTCGACTCTAGGGGATGGTGCTCATCTTAATTTCAAAGCCAAAGAGCCAGCACTGTCCGAAGACTTCTCCGTGGTCATGTAACCGGCATGAGTAAATGCCAAAGGTGCACGGAACATTGTTACCTTCCCACCAAAGATGGCTCCTATTTTTCTACTTGCATTTTTTAAAACATGCTTTCAAACTGCTAGGTTAGCAGAAGTACTAGGGATTCAAATAGCCAAACTGCCAACCTTTCTGATCGACAAGCTCAGCGGCTTAGCCACTGAGCCATCACATCCCTGGCATGTAAGGATTGGCCAGCCTTAAAACAATTCCATAATGTCTATTCCTACCATAGATCTTATTTTTGCCTATTTTCTATATAAGAAGTATAAAGCCCACTGATTTGTTTCCTGTTATGGAAAACTGTGAATGACAGATACCAGTTGTATGAGCTCATTTCCAAGTTTAAGCAAAAATTCTATAAAGAAAATACAAATAGTTCATAGTTCTCTTAATCTACTTCCTGCTGATGCATCTTGTAGGAAATAAAAGAACTTTCTAGAACTAAAGGCCAGAGTTATCCATGCTTCAAAATTGGTTAAGAGGAAATGTTTTTAAACTCATGGAAATGCAAGTACAGAATCTCTTTGTAATTTATTAAAACAACCTGACTTTTTAAGTTTCTGCACAAACCTGAAAAAGGAACTTTAAAAATAGATTTCTGAAAAACAGCAATACCTTCCCTCTTCTCTGCCCCTTTCTCCAAGTTCAGGTAAAGACTGAAAAGAACAAAAATAGATTTTTAAAAGAGAAATTGTTTGTATACAAATAAGCTCTGAATTTTTTTTAAAAAAGATCAGCTGACAAAATACATTATAAACAAAAAATACTATATAAATAACGTCAACAAGAACAAATGTGAATTCTATGAATTTGGAGAATTTAGAAAAGTATCTCGGAATTGCATATGGAAATATATTACATACATATTAATTGGATCAATGTTTACTCCATAGCTCATAACATCAAAAACGTAAATTCTCATATTACTTCTCATTCATTGAAACTAATTTTCTTTTATACTCTTTTCTTATATTGACAATGTATTCCTTTATAAATCCCCAGGTAGTCTTTTGATTTAATTTCATATTCCGTAGACTTAATAAAAAGAAAACTTTAATGTAGCAATTAAGCAGATGTCAGGTTGATTCACAAACAACTATTTTCATTTGATTTCCAATGTATTCTCATATTTAAATAATTAGCCCTACATATTCCCTTGAAATTAAACTATTAATTTCCTTTATTGTGCAAACACTCTTAACAACTACATTATCAGGACTTCTGCTGGGAAAATTAAAAGTCCTACTCCAAAAGAAGTTGCTTTGAAATTCAATTACTTGAAATTCAAGTTCTTGTTTGTTTGTTTGTTTTTTCCAATGAGCTTGGGGGTGTGTGTTAAATGGATACATTTTGAACCATAAGCATAGTGGCTTTTTTGCTAATTACCTTTGGGAACATGGATCGGCTAATTACAACTTTTTTTTTCTGCCATTCACATCTTGAACTAGGTGTCAAAAGCCTGATTATGTGGCAAGATATTATCTAGACCTGTGATGGTGAACCTATGGAATATGTGCCACCGGTGGCATGCAGAGACTTCTCTGCAAGCACGCCAGCCGTTGGCCCAGTTCAGTCCCATTGCGCATATGCGTGCACCTCTGTCTGGCCAACTGGTTTTTATGTCACTGCTGCACATGCATGGTGGTGGGGCGCATGTGGGGAGAATGTGCATGCATGCATGAGGGGATGGGTACATGCAGGGGTGCTCACATTACATTTTGGGGCTTCATTGCATTTGAGGCCTTCCAACCTGGAAGCCAAAACCCTAACCCTAACCCTAACCCTAATCCTATCCTGCAGAGCTGAAGATGAAGCTGTTATTCCCCCAAGTAGGAACTCACAACTAGTCTTGTTAGGGTTCAGTTTAATTTCACCCTGTCCTCTCTAGCCAGACTCCAGCACTCTCTAGGCCTGTGATGGTGAACCTATGGCACGGGTGCCAGAGGTGGCATGCAGCAGCCTCTCTGATGTCACATGAGTCATGAGGGGTAATGAGATCATACCCCTGTCGTGGTCAGACCACTGCCTATTGAGGCTTGACTTTCGGAGGCCAAACCCCCACTGTAGGGAGGAGGAACCGACCAGGTGGTTCCGCCCCAGGCGACTTATGGACCCTTTGAGGTTCCAGACGGAGCTTGGGGTTATCCCTGATACTCTCGCCCACAGTTCGGTAGAGACTCTGGTTGCTGCCTGGCACTCAGCAGCATCGGAGTCCCTTGACCGGATTGCGCCACTACGGCCCCTCTGGGTCGGCGGATCCCGGAGGCCTCCTTGGTTTACCGAGGAGCTCCGGGAGAGGAAGCGCTGGAGGAGACGCCTAGAGCACCTATGGAGGTCCGATAAATCCGAATCGAATCGAGCACTCTTAACAACTTGCACCAAGGAGTACATCAGGGCACTGAGGACAGCAAAAAGAACGTATATTGCCACCTTGGTTGCGTCCGCTGAGTCCCGCCCAGCCGCCCTGTTTAGGATAACCCGCTCCCTCCTAAGTAGGAGGGATACGGGGGACCCCTTGCAGGGTAGGGCTGAGGATTATGTCCAGTTCTTAGCGGACAAAGTTGCTCGGTTTCGGTCGGATTTGGACTCCACCTTTGCAGATCCAGCCGAGGCACAAGGGGACAAATTGGCACACCATCTCTGGGTTGAGTTTCAGGATGTTGCCCCTGGGGATGTGGACAAGGCCATAAGAGCTGTGAGTGCCTCCACTTGTGTACTGGACCCGTGTCCCTCCTGGCTGGTTGCCAACAGCAGTGAGGTGACATGAGGCTGGATCCAGGCGGTCGTTACCGCCTCCCTTCGGGAGGGGCACTTCCCCTCTGCACTTAAAGCAGCGGTGGTGAGACCCCTCCTGAAGAAACCATCTTTGGATCCAGCCGTTCTTAACAATTACCGTCCAGTCTCCAACCTCCCCTTTGTTGGGAAGGTTGTTGAGAAGGTGGTGGCCTTCCAGCTTCAACGGTCCTTGGAGGAAGCTAGTTAACTTGACCCTTTCCAGTCCGGCTTCAGACCTGGTTACAGCACAGAAACCGCTTTGGTCGCATTGACCGATGATCTCTGGAGAGCCAGGGATGGAGGCCATGCATCCATCCTGGTTCTCCTTGACCTCTCGGCGGCTTTCGATACCATCGACCATGGTATCCTTCTGCGACGACTGCGGGAGGTGGGGGTGGGAGGCACTGTTTTGCAGTGGTTCTCCTCCTACCTCTCGGACAGGTCACAGTCGGTGTTGGTTGGGGGGCAGAGATCGACCCCTAGGCCCCTAACATATGGGGTGCCGCAGGGTTCGGTCTTATCCCCCCTACTATTTAACATCTACATGAAACCGCTGGGCGAGATCATTCGGAGGCACGGGATAAGATACCACCAATACGCGGACGATACCCAGTTGTATCTGTCCGCCCCGTGCCAACTCAATGAAGCGCTGGACGTGATGAACCGGGGTCTCGAAGCCGTTAGGGACTGGATGAGAGCTAACAAACTGGTACTCAACCCGGACAAGACCGAGTGGCTGTTGTGTTTCCCTCCCAATAATTTGGCTAGTGTTCCATCACTCAGGCTGGGGGGCCAAATTTTACACCCCTCAGACAGGGTTTGCAACTTGGGAGTCCTCCTGGACCCACAGCTGACCTTTGACCACCACCTGTCGGCTGTGACCAGGGGGGCATTTGCCCAGGTTCGCCTGGTGCGCCAGTTGCGACCCTACCTGAACCAGGAGGCTCTCACAACGGTCACTCGGCCCCTTGTGACCTCTAGGCTGGAATACTGCAACGTGCTCTACATGGGGCTGCCCTTGAAGAGCATCCGGCGACTTCAGCTAGTCCAGAATGCGGCTGCGCGAGTGATTGTGGGCGCACCGCGGTTCGCCCACATAACACCTATCCTCCGCGAGCTGCGCTGGCTATCTGTTGATCTCCGGGTGCGCTTCAAGGTGCTACTTACCACCCATAAAGCCCTCCATGGTAGTGGATCTGAGTACTTGAGAGACCGCCTCCTGCCAATTACCTCCCTACGACCTATTAGATCACACAGATTAGGCCTCCTCCGAGTTCCATCTGCCAGTCAGTGTCGACTTGGAACTACGCGGAGGAGAGCCTTTTCAGTAGTAGCTCCGACCCTTTGGAATGATCTCCCCGTTGAGATTCGCACCCTCACCACCGTCCAGACCTTCCACACAGCCCTCAAGACCTGGCTATCCCGTCAGGCCTGGGGATAAAGATTCTAATCTGTCCCCACCCGAATGATGAATGAATGTTGTGTTCTATTTTTACTTATGTACTGTCTCATGTCTTGTCTTGTATTCCCCTCCCCATAAATTGTAAGCCGCCCTGAGTCCCCTCAGGGAAAAGGGCGGCCTATAAATAATAAACAAATACAAATACAAAAAATTGCCCCAGTTCAGCTCTGCTGTGTATGCGTTTGCACCTCCCATTGGCCAGCTGGTCTTTGGGTCTTTGACGTGCATGCACTGAAGCCGGGCCATGTGCAGGGACCCCTACATGCATGGGGTAGGCACATGTGTGGGGTACCGGTGCATGCACAGGGTGGGATGGTGTGTGTGTGTTTTAGGTACTTCGGCTGGATAAGGTTAGCTATCACTGCTCTAGGCATTGGAACAAGATCTTGATAGCATCTCATGCCTAGATATATAGCATATATATATATATATATATATATATATATATATATATATATATATGTATGTATGTATGTATGTATGTATGTATGTATGTATGTATGTGTATAGGTATGTGTATGTATGTGTATGTATGTATATGTATGTATGTATGTATGTATATCGTGTGTGTGTGTGTGTGTGTGTGTGTATGAATTGTATGATATCAGACTGTGTTGATGAAATTCCTTATCCAGAGGCTCCATATACAGTAGATATGAATGGGCAATACAAGATGGGTGAAACCTAGCAAACTTTACAACTCATTAACATCAATATTTAAATATGTGCATGTATGCATACATATATAGATATTACATCAAACTGATTACAAGAATTAGGGGAAAAAACCCACATACAAATAGACAAAGATAGCAAAATAATAATATGTGTTGAGTTAAAAGTTGCAAAGTGTTATGGTAATCTTATTTAATATTGTCATACGTTGCCTGTCAGGTATGAACAACCAGGTGCATACCTGAAGGTCCAATTAAACTGGTTTATTGTTAAAATCCTGCACAGGGATTTTCTCAACTAACAGTCAGCGCTTGCTTGGAATTAGATAAGAGTCAATGGAATTCAAGGGGGTGTTGGACTTAGTCTGCTTGTGTTTACATAGGAATTCTAGGCTAATCTCTCTTTTTACTCCGTCCTCATATTCTGCCACTCCTTCTCCTACAACGTCAAAGCTAATGAAGAAATATGATTGCATGAACTGATTGGACAATGTATATATTGGTGGGTGGGGAAGAGCTGGGACCAGTGGTGAAATCAAAAAATTTCCTACTGTTTCTGTGCCCATAGATTGGTGGGCATGTGATCAGGTGGGTGTGGCTGCACAACGGACTCACACACA